>NC_090732.1:111210549-111213049 GCF_036898095.1 Palaemon carinicauda
TTCATATATGGTAAAGCCTATTATGATTTTTTTTTTTGTTTATTTGTTCTAATAGTATTATTATTATTATTATTATTATTATTATTATTATTATTATTATTATTATTATTATTATTATTATTATTATCAAAAAGTAAACATTTATATAAAGCATTCTCAAAAGTTTATTAGCCTACAAAGCAATTTCTCCCCGAACAGGTCGATCGTGTAAACAAAAGAGGAACTTAGAAGCAAAAATGACATATGAAAAAATATGTTAGATCAATTTATAACCTAATTGCTTTGAAGATGGTATATATAAGGATCCTTAATAAGGGAACGTTAAAATGTGGAAGAGTATAATTTATTTGAAGTATATCAGTAATATTCCATTTGCATTATACCAGAGAGGTTAAAATTTACCGAAAACATATTTTTTTTTTTTCTGTGGACTGCACTTGTCATTTCAAAAAGGTACAAATCCTAGCTAAGCAAAGGCAACTAGTTCATAGCAGCAACTCAGCCAGTTGAAAAAATTACTTAATCCTCGTCGTTATATATAACGCACAAATTAATAACTATGAAGAAGAAATATTGATCGTTAACTAATTAATGTTTTGTTTATACTATCTTCAATACTACGTAGAAATTCTAATACGATGGAAAATTTATCATGAGATGATGAGATTTAACAAATGTGTTTCATGGTGTGTCTATGAACATAGGCATAGATTTTTTTTTTTTTTTTTTTTTTAATGCAAATATGTATTTTAGTAGCAGAGATAAATCAGCGAGGAAATATATTACAGCTCAATACATCTGATATTGCGAACACTTCCAATGTTAATTACCTGTAACCATATCAACAACATAGCACTGCAACACCCTCTCTCTCTCTCTCTCTCTCTCTCTCTCTCTCTCTCTCCTCTCTCTCTCTCTCTCTCTCTCTCTCTCTCTCTCTCTCTCTCAAATACTTACTGAATAATTGAACACGAGTCTCTATCTCGTATGGGTAATAAAGAAGTTAATATTCTCTCTCTCTCTCTCTCTCTCTCTCTCTCTCTCTCTCTCTCTCTCTCTCTCTCTCTCTCTCTCTCTCTCTCTCTCTCTCTCTCTCTCTTTTCCGCAGAAAATAAAAGCAAAAAATCTTTACTGAATAATCAAACACGAGTGTCTATCTCATATGGGTAATAAAGAAGTTAATATTCTCTCTCTCTCTCTCTCTCTCTCTCTCTCTCTCTCTCTCTCTCTCTCTCTCTCTCTCTCTCTCTCTCTCTCTTCCGCAGAAAATAAAAGCAAAAAATCTGTGCTGAATAATCAAACAAGAGTGTCTATCTCATATGGGTAATAAAGAAGTTAATATTCTCTCTCTCTCTCTCTCTCTCTCTCTCTCTCTCTCTCTCTCTCTCTCTCTCTCTCTCTCTCTCTCTCCATGAAATGTATTTGCCGGCTGTTGTTGCTAACAAATCTGTCTTGTTAAGGTTATGCTAAGTTTTATTGGCTACGCGCGGTACAATGACTTTAGCATTAACAGCGAAATATGGTTTTGATGCAAATTTTGACAGTCCACTGTGTTGCAGTGTTTTCTTTACATTTGCAATGAAAGGTTTTTCATAACATTCATTCCCAAGTTTTAACATCACTCGATTCATGCTTTATTTTCCAGCATATACCATCTTCATTTTTAAGGAATTTTGTAAATTGCTTTACCGTTTCATTCACATTTTTGAAGTAAATAGATATTACGCTCTTTATTTTTTTTTTTAGAAATGTATCGAAGTTGTTCCTTCAATCGATGAAGTTCATAAATGTTGAAACTTTCAAAAAAAAAAGAAACATAACTGAAACTTGCAACAAATAGTGGGAGTGTGATGTGAATGGCCAACAGGAGAAGTAGGTGAAAAATAGAAAAAAAAGTTAAAAAAAAATTACAGTTGATACAGTATCAAAATTATTAAAATTATCATTTGATCATATAAACCAAAGTTTATATTCTAAACATGACTTCGTGATTTTAATCATCAACGCTAATTCAGAAAACTTACCTTATGAAACAATGGGACTTTTTTTCCTTGTTTCCTTGTATTCGGACTTATAACCTGTCTTTCATAAGATTGCTGGTCTGTCCCTTTCTTCGAAACGAATCTCACTTCTTTACCTTCCATTTCTATCCTTATATTCTATTGACTAGATAATAATAAAAGGTCATAATGTCCTATTTGCCTGGAAATGTGAGCTTCAAAGCCGTGGGTCGATCATCTTTCACTCTATTCTATTTAGTCTAAATGGAGTTTAACCATCAGCAAGAGTGTCTTATAGAAATTGTTCATGAATCTAGAATTATGTATTCCCATATAAAGCATATTATAGAAATGCATAACCACTTCATTTTACGGCATTCTCCATCTTAACCGAATATGGAAATATCGAAATCCTGAATATTCATACTGGAGCAAATGAGGTTTTGACGCACCCTACAGTTTCTACAACTATCCAATCCTTCTTTGAAGCAGAATGAGGA
>NC_090732.1:111223049-111225549 GCF_036898095.1 Palaemon carinicauda
AGAAATGAGTTAGCGGCTAGAGTGGATATGAATGTGTTGAGGTGGTTTGGCCATGTTGAGAGAATGGAAAATGGTTGTCTGCTAAAGAAGGTGATTAATGCAAGAGTTGATGGGAGAAGTACAAGAGGAAGGCCAAGGTTTGGGTGGATGGATGGTGTGAAGAAAGCTCTGGGTGATAGGAGGATAGATGTGAGAGAGGCAAGAGAGCGTGCTAGAAATGGGAATGAATGGAGAGCGATTGTGACGCAGTTCCAGTAGGCCCTGCTGCTTCCTCCGGTGCCTTAGATGACCGCGGAGGTAGCAGCAGTAGGGGACTCAGCATTATGAAGCTTCATCTGTGGTGGAAATGTGGGAGGTTGGGCTGTGGCACCCTAGCAGTACCAGCTGAACTCGGTTGAGTCCCTGGTTAGGCTGAAGGAACGTAGAGAGTAGAAGTCCCCTTTTTTGTTTTGTTTCATTGTTGGTGTCGGCTACCTCCCAAAATTGGGGGAAGTGCCTGGGTATATGTATATATATATATATATATATATATATATATATATATATATATATATATATATATATATATATATATATATATATATATATAAATATATTATATGTATATATATATATATATATATATATATATATATATATATATATATATACATATATCTATATCTATCTATATATACACATATATATATATACAGTATATATATATGGATAAATATCAAAACAATATCGTGCTCAAATAGAAATAAATTTCTACCTCATACTTGGGATCGAACCCTAGCCCCTTCTAATGAAAGGCCAGGTAGTTTCCAACCATGCTATATATATATATATATATATATATATATATATATATATATATATATATATATATATATATATATATATATATATGTATATATATACATATATACATATATATATATATATATATATATATATATATATATATATATATATAAATATGTATAATGATACACACACATATGTATATATATATATATATATATATATATATATATATATATATATATATATATATATATATATATATATATATATATATATATATGTATGTATGTATGTATGTATGTATGTATGTATGTATGTATGTATGTATATATAGAGAAATGGAATTAAAAAAGAGGTTTCGGCCATTAATACGATGAGGAAGAGAAAAAGCCAATATTTACGTTGCGTGTGTTTGGATAAGGCAAAGCAAGAATGTCCTACTCATATGAAGGTAAGTATCTCTCAACAAAAACGTAAACTCTCAGATTAGATATCAAGCTTTTAGACGGAGCCCAACAGGATGCGACAGCAAGATGATACTGAAGTCTTGTAACTGAATCTAATGAAGGTGCTGTCGGTAAAAATAGAGATATTATTATTATTATTATTATTATTATTATTATTATTATTATTATTATTATTAGCTAAGCTAAAACCCTAGTTGTAAAAGCAAGAAGCTATAAGCCCAACGGCTCCAATGGGGAAACTTGCCGATTGGGGAAAGGAAATAAGGAAATAAATAAACGATATAAGAAGTAATAAAAAATTACAGTATAATATTTTAAAAACATTAGCAAAAATGAAACAGATGTTTGATACATAAACTATAAAAGGACTTATGTAAGCCTGTTCAACGTAAAAATATTTGCTGCGAGTTTGAACTTTTGAAGTTCTACTGATTCACAAGATACTGCAGTATTTAATGTCCTTTACGAAGGTTTACGTATCAACAAAACTACCCTTTTTTTTTTTTTTTTTTTTTTTTAAATAATTAAGAATTTTAGGTCTTTTGTGCGTTTACATTGATAATACATGGGTGGAAATGGAAACGATCCTTTGAATCTGTAATTAGTGGTTGATTTTTTTTTTTCATTTAATTAAGCATGTTTTAATTGGACGGTTTGTCAGCATTTATATCAGAAGTTTGTCAATATGTACTTTTCGAAAATCCAAGGGAAAGGGGAATTTATGACATACAATTTTCAATGTTTTAAAAAATTCCTTGATTGTGACAGTAAGTTCATATGATTCGTCTTGATTTCAGTACGACCTTTTGTCCCTTGTTTTCAAACTTAGAAAGGTCAGATTATGTGGGTCTTTTAAGAGGACCAGTATTGAATTTTCAAGTGATATATTGCAAAAATTCGATGATGATGGGAGCCATATAGGCTATAAGAATGGAATATTCTCGTGTTCCCTAAGGTAATGATCTCGGCCCATTACCCTTCCTACTATATATATTCATGATATATGGTTTAACCTAGAAAACAATATCATTGGATATGTACATGATGCTACTGTCTTTGCATCTGTTCCATCTCCTGAACGTAGATCTGGCTTTGCTGACCCCTTAGTAGGTATATAGCTAAAATGGGTGCCATGGTGTCAATTATGGGGCTGAAGTTGATCCTTAACAAAGTGCTGACTTACTTTGACGGCTGCTTTTCCGGTCCCATACAGCAGGGGAACCCCACTCTCTACAGGACCTCCA
>NC_090732.1:111230549-111243049 GCF_036898095.1 Palaemon carinicauda
TTAGATGCCACTTTTAAGATAACGAGGTATCAAAGTCATAAAAGCCTGTATTACAAATCAATGACATTAGCGTTAGAAACGCTCGGCACACATGTCTGCACTTATGCTAGGTTCACCTTCGGAAATGGAACAGTCTGGATGGGCAACACAGTGCCCTCACTTAGTTTGTAGTACAGTATGTAACTACACACTCACCCTGGAATTAATCGTCCCAATTAAGACCACTGTTCCTCGCAGAGTTAAACAGTAGGGTTAACACCGCGACCCACTGCTACCACAGATCTCTTTTAGTTCCTCTACTTGCTTCGCATAGTGGCGAAAGAACACTCTGGAAGACTTCCAGCCAGTGTATGAACGGAGATGTTCAAAATCCATACAATTAAAGAAATTTAAGGATGAGGCAACTTTCCTCGGATCGTGACCTGCGGGTGTATTGTCGGGATCCGCTCTGCGAATAAAATATGTGATTTTCGCTCTGAGTTGATTCAGAGATAAATTTGAGCCTGATGTTTCTCCCCTGAATAGTTGACCACCCTTGAAGTCTGAAGTTCTATGAAGATAGACCTTTAGGCATTCTACTGGACATAGAGATGCATCTTCTTTCAGAGGGCAGATTCTCCAGGGACCCCACCTATTGGTGGGTAACTCATTCTTGGCGAGAAACGTAGGATCCGGAAACAGGTTCAGTTCTCCCCCATCCAGGAACTGAACATGACCTGCCTCTCTCGAGAGGCTACAATCTCACTAACCCTGGCCCCGGACGCGAGTGCAAAATAGGAAAATAACTTTTTGTGTCAAATCCTTTAACGCACACTCTTCATTGCTCAACAGAGAAGCGAAATGAAGAACTTGTCTAAAGACCATGAAATGGGCTTTGGAGGTGCTGAAGGTCTGAGCCTAGCACAGGCTTTCGGGACTTTATTAAAGATCTCGTTACCTAGGTCGACCTGGAAGGCATATAGAATGGGTCTTGTCAAAGCAGACTTACACGCTGAAATCGTGTTCGCTGCCAACCCTTGGCCATGGAGGTGGAGAAGAAGGATAAGCAGAAGTCTGTCAAGATCTCCTGCGGATTCTTCGCCTTGACAAAAGGCCACCCATTTTCTCCAAAATGACTCATATTGCCTTCTAGTAGATTTGCACTTATATTCCTCAAGGAAGTCTATACTGGCTTTCGAAATCCCGAAACGCTTTCTCACCGCTAGGGAGAGAAAATCATGAGCTGCAGGGTCCGGGTTTTCTGTAATGAAGCGCAGACAGTTGACTTCTGGACTCGCTGGGTCAGAACTGGATCTGGTAGTAGTACAAACTTCAGCTACAGTTCCAATGCCAGGAGGAACCACACGCTGTTCGGCCACTTGTGGGCCACTATTGCCGCTACCCTTTGAAGGATCTCAATTTGTTGAGGACCCTCAACAGAAGGTTGTGAGGAGGGAACAGATAAATCTTGGACCATCTGTTCCAGTCGAGGGACATCGCGTCCACTGCTTCCGCTAAGGGGTCCTCGTACGGGGCACGTACAGGGGCAACTTCTTGTTGTCTTTCGTCGCAAAGAGGTCTATCTGCAGTTCTGGGACTGATTCAGAATGAAGGAGAATGATCCTGCGTCTAAGGACCATTCCGACTCTATCGGTGTGAACCTGGATAGAGCGTCCACTGTCACATTGCGGACTCCTTGAAGGTGAACTGCCGACAGGTACCACTTCTTCTTTTCCGCCAATCGGAAGACGGCCAACATCACCTGGTTGAGAGGTGGTGACCTCGATCCTTGTCGATTCAAGTATCTCACAACTACCTCGCTGTCTATCACCACCTTATGTGGATCGAGTGACGCGGGGAGACTTTCTTTAAGGTAAGGAGCACTGCCCTAGCTTCTAGAAAGTTTTATGTGAAAGGTCTTGAATAGCCTGGACCAAGTCCCCTGGACTTTTTTCCGATGAGAGTGACCTCCCCATCCCTCCTTCGAGGCGTCTGAGTGAATCGTCACCGACGGGGGAGGTGGCTGAAGAAGAACCGACTTCTTTAGATGTCTGGCTTGGGACCAAGGCCTGAGAAGAGTACTTAGCCGAAGCGGCTGGTCTTCTCAGATCTCTTCACGCGTTTGATGCATAACTTCTCCAAACTCCGATTGCATCCTTTAGCTGTGCTCTTAGCACTGGGTCTGTCACCGAAGCAAACTGGAGAGAGCGCAGTACTCTCTCCTGCTCGTGTCTTGATATCCTTTCGGAATCTTGAAGTCTCTTGACAGAACCAGCTATCTCCTTCCTTTTCTTCGCCGGGGTGGAGAAACGGTGTGACAAAAGGTCCCAGTGGATTCCCAGCCACTGGAACTTTTGAGATGGAGAAAGTCGAGACTTTTTCTGTTGATCTTGAAGCCTAGGTACTCTAGGAACTGGATCACTTGACTGGAAGCTTGCAAGCATTCTGTCTCGGATGCTGCCCACACCAACCAGTCGTCCAGGTAGGCTACTACCTGAATTCCCTTTAGGCGTAATTGTTTGAGAGCTACGCTCGCAAGCTTCGTAAAAATCCTTGGGGCTATGTTTAGCCCGAATGGCATGGCTCCGAAGGCGTATAGTCTTCGTTGTAGCCTGAACCCTAGGTAGGGGGAGAGTCGATGGCTAATTGGAATGTGCCAATAGGCGTCTGACAAGTCTATAGAGACGGAATATGCCCTCTTGGGCAGTAAGGTCCTTATGTGTTGCAGTGTTAGCATTTTGAATTTGCAATTCACTATGAACTTGTTGAGTGGCGACAAGTCCAGAATGACTCTGAGCTTTTCCGAGTCTTTCTTGGGAACACAAAACAGCCTCCCTCAGAAATTGATGGGCTTCACCCTTCGGATCACCTTTTTTCTCCAACAGTTCTTGAACGTACTCCTCCATAACGGGGTGGAGTGTTGGAATAACTGAAGGCACGGGGGTGGAGTGCTGTACCAGCTCCCGCCCAGTCCATTCTTGAGTAGGCTGTGGGCCCAGGGATCGAAGGTCCACCGATCCCGAAATTTCAGAAGTCTCCCTCCTACCGGTATCGTTTCACTTGGACTGCCGTCCTGAGGTCTTGCCTTCCTGACCACGACCACCCCTGAATCCCCTTCCCCTTGAGGGGCGTCTAGACAAGCCTCTGGCTGCTCCTCTAGGCTTTGCTCGAAAGGAAGTAGACTGCCCTTCGAACGCTGGGGTGAATGCCGTGGACTGTGTCGACACGGCCTGGGGTACCCACTGAAAGGTGGTCGGGGTTTGTGCCATGATCTGGGGCACTGGGGGCAATGGCAATTGCAGTTGCTGTTGCTGTCTAAGAGGCTTGGCTGGCCGAGACGGTAGCCTAGTCCTCATACTCTTCCTCTTTGGTTGAGGACCCTCATCCGGGGAAGACTTTCTTTTGATAGCCAGGCCCCACTTCTGGAGAAGGTTTCTATTCTCCAAGGCGGCCTTATCAACAACTTCTTTGACCAAGTCGGTAGGGAAAAGGTCTTTTCCCCAAATGTTGGAGGAGATTAGTTTCTTTGGCTCGTGCCTCACCGTAGCCGAGGTAAACACGAACTCCCTACAAGCTCTCCTTGCCTTGACGAAGCCATAAAGGTCCTTCGTCACTGTGGCCAGATGAGGCTTGGCCACTACCATGAACATTTCATGGACCTTGGGGTCACTTGCCATCGTCTCAAGAGTAGTCTGAAGAGACATTGAGGCAGTCAGTCTTTCTTTTGTATCGAACTCACTTCGCAAAAGAAAGTCAGACAGCTTAGGGAGGTCCTTGCCGAACTGACGTCCGGCAATATCAGCCTCCAACTTTCCCACTGAGAACGTAAGATGGACGTCCTTCCAGTCTTTGTGGTCCATAGGCAGGGCCAGAGACAAGGGTTTATACTCCTCTAGGGAGGGGCAAGACTTGCCGGCCTCGATTGCTTTTAGTACAGCCAGAAACCCTTTCTGTAAAAAGGGGAAGGCTCTAGTAGGCGAGGACACAAAGGAAGGGAGCTTCCTATTCAATGCGGCTACCTTTGAGTTAGAGAAGCCCCTCTCTTTCATCGAGGATGAAAGTAGAGCTTGAGCCTTAGCATGGTCTATCACTATGCCTCCTTCGGCTCTGTCTCCTCCTTTGAAGCTGGTTCCTTCCTCAGCCGGACATAACAGTCCGGATATGATGCCTTGCTGGGCCAGAATTCCACCTCCTCCAGGGGAACTGAGCCCAGCTTATCCGAGATGACGATCTTTCCAGTCGTCATCGGCATGTGCTTAGCATACCTCCATGGGTTAGCATCTGAGCACAAGGGAAGGTCTTTCACATTGAGCTTTTTCTGGGGCCCATGTGATTCTGCAAGGCACTGCATTCGCAGTTCCATTGCAGCCGCCTTCTTCTGATTCTCCTTCTGCATTTGTTGGATCATTCCAACAATAGAAGAGAGGGCCTGTCCCAGCTCTACTGGGAGACCGGCCGATGTAGAGGGGCTTGAACTTCATCCTGGGCTTCTGCCAGGAGGTCTTCCTCCTGACACCCATCCACATCAGACATCCTGTCATCTAGCTGGATGTCTTGCATCGCGACCGCGACTTCAGCATCCACCTGGATCTGAACTTAGGGGATCTCCTCTTGAGGCTGGGGAATCACTGCATCAGCTGATGCCTTAGGGAAAGGATACGCCCTCATCTTCTCACTTGGAAGATAAGGGCCAGAAGTGTTCTTTTGGAAGCCCCTTACCCAGGTACGAAGCTTCTTCCTAGCTATTTAAATGTCTCAGTAATCAGGTTAGTGCACACAGTACATACCTGAGGGTCCCAATACCGTAGATCATCCTTGGAGACAGCGTATGCTGCGTGTCTCCTACAAAACTCATGTCCGCAGAGGTTCTTGCTGCTGACATTGCAGAAAGCACTTCCCCACTTCGGAGTGTCCTTCTGTAAAGAGAAGAAATTTTCATGAGTATCAAGTGAACTATGTATCACTGGATATGCATAGTATAGCATAACAATTCAGAAAGGAAAGACACACACTTGTGTTTCCCTCACAACCCATTGTTGCAGCCTTCCAGATAATAAAATCAAAATGGTTTATCTCTTCTAGAGTAACCAATGCAAGGTTTCCAGAGGAAACAGGTGGAGCTCACACCTAAGCAATGATTTTAAAATCCTGGATAATAGACAGGGAAGAACTCAGCTTCCTATCTGTAGGGCAACAGCAAAGGGATGTGCAAGAAAAAACAATAGTGTTAGAAGACACAGTGCTGTACCAAAACCCTTACCATAGTTTTCTTCTTACTGTATATGTTATACTGAAGAATACTAGTACAGTATAGGGGGATGTGTGCCGGCCTGCCTTTGCCGGCCGGCACACACCACAACTAGCTTTAAAGTATACTACTTAACAGCTATAGGGCGGCAGCACTCTGGTTCAAATGCCTGTGCCGGTCGGCAGCAACTGCCGGCCGGTAACAGCCAGTGTTGGCCGGCAATGGCTGCTGGCCAGCAACTACACAAGGTAGTACCCAGCTGCCGGCCACACTCTTGGTGACCGGCAGACAAGGGCTGTCATAAGCCGGCCGGCAAAGGTACAAGACCGATGCCAGCTGGCAGCAAAAGAACCAGAGGACTACACTACAGCACTAGAAGAAAAATAGAATGGATGCCGGGATAAGAGTGTACACAACCTCCAAGCCCGGCAACCGAAAGAGTGCATATAAGGAAGGGGAGAAACTAATTCAGGCTTCCTTGACCAATGCCGTCCGGCTCTGCTGGAGGGATGGATGAGGGACCAAGAGAGGTCCGGGCAGCACTCGAAAACATAAGACCCTTGCCGGCCAGCAGCTCTGCCGGCCGGCAAGGGGCTGAGTCAATTCCACATCCTAACCTATACTAGGTCCAGAAGTAGAACGACGTACAGTACAGTAAGACCCCTGCCGGCCAGCTCTGCCGGCCGGCAAGGGGCTGAGTCAATTCCACATCCTAACCTATACTAGGTCCAGATGTAGAACGATGTACAGTACAGTAATGGCTCGGCCATTACGAAGAAAGAGGGGGAAGGGACAAGAGGGTCCTGCCAACCTTGTTTTAGTGACAGATCACCCGCAGCCAAGAAACTTATCTTAGCCTAAGGGAGATCTAAGGGGAAAGGCCAGCAATACTTGCCAGCTTCCAGAGCACCAAAGCAAGGAAGGCGTTGCTACTCCCAAGGGAAGAACTTATCCTCCCCCGAGAACAGCAACAAGGACTAGTCTGGTAGATCACAAAAGAAGGAATCATATCCACAGAAACCTTCGGTAGTGACCTAAGGGAGCTAAGCTCCCTTTGTATGTGTTAGGTCAGCGAGGGGGACTCAGCACCAAGCCAGACAACACAGACTCAGACTAAAAACTCTGTTGTTCTGTCCCTCTTGAACCATAACTACAGGAACAGGAAGGTACAGTAACACCCTAGTATAGTTTTATCGAAAATAAATTCGAAAAAAAACCACTTAGGGATAAGCCCAAGGCTTAAACAGAGGGAAAGGGATTGCATACCTTCTCCGAAGGAAAGAAAGCAACCGGGGAGTATGATAAAGTATACTAAGGATCCATAAGCAACTAGCCTAGGCACCAAGAGAATCGATTACCTAATTCACCGAAACTCACTCGTATACTATCTTGGAAATATTCCACACAGTCTAAAATGTATAAAATATAGCCTAAAGCTTCAATAAAATTTTAATTACACTCGGAAAAACCATAATCATGCATGAAGTACTAGGACCAAACGACTAGGCTACATGGCCTAGCGTAGGCCAGAATGGCGAATACTTCGCCAAATGATACTAAGCACGAAAGGAAATCCTATGTAATGCTAAATAGCTAAAATTTATTAAAGCAAAACAACCAGGAATGTCGCTCTGACTAACTAATTTATACCTAGCGAGCGACAGCGTCCAAGACGCCTCTGGTAGGCTACGGCTCTTGTATCAAAGATTAATCCTATTAATCACTCAAAATTTTACCAAGAGCCTACATTTATACATAAAAGACACTATACTCAATATCAGAAGCCGACGAAGACGGAGAAGCCATGAAAAGTCGAATAAATCCAAGATTTGCGAGAAAAACAGGAAAAAACACCGAGTTGTTAAGCTACGCAAAAAGGAATACAGATGGCGCCAGGATTGGCGCCAGGCACGCATACGAATCGGGGGATAGGGAAGCCTTGGGAGCGGCTCCCCTTTTTCTTTCCCGAATTCGTATCTCGCCAATCACCTCCTACGAGACGAAATCTCTGTCCAGGATGTAGATTGCCATGTGACGTGTCTAGAATACGTCCTCTGATATGTCGCGATATCCCTTTCACGAGGGATACTCGCTCCAGGAGTTAGAATTCTGGTACCTTAAGGTAAATTCTCTGGGAATATCGCCGTAGTTGTAATATACCCTAGGAAGCTACCCTATAGGAACTTCCATCAGGACGACATGGCTTGAGCCCAAAAATATATATATATGGTAAGGACAATTGAAAGGTAATGTGTAAATGTAAAAAGGCTCTACAGTTTCGTCCCCCACTGGACTACTTCTTAGAGCGTCTGTTATGAAAAGAGTAAATACACACGTTTATACATACAAGAAAGGCTTCAAATCATGTAAAATAATAAAAATATACTATTATTACCCAACAGGCAAAAGTTACTTAACATGAGGATAAAACCAATAAAAGTTGAAATTACAAATTAACGGGGGAAACGATAATTGGAACCTTCGACCAGAATTTAAGTAATCAAAACAAGGAAAAAACTATTGAATAACATTTTCGAGTTTATACTACTCTTTATACTGTGTAAAATAAAAGAATCAAATTTACATATGCCCAGAAATAAATAAACATTCTCATTCTTACTTTAAAATATGCACGCTGCTTCAATGACATTTCTCTATAAAATCAGTGTTTTTGAAAAAAATTTGTGAATGTTGGCAATTAACTGGATGATTACATATATCATCATCTACACAAATGACATTACTTTTGCTATTTGTTTTTATATTATACTTATGATTTAAAATTAGCATATCTCATGATTTCCCAGATTGTCCAATATAAAAATTTCCACATCTATATGGCATCATATAAACTATCCCTTCCTTACTGTCAGGTAGTATTAATCCCCAGCAATCTTATAGGAGCGATTATAGACTTAAAATTAGGATGGTATGGTAATGACAGAAAATTCTTATCCTATTCCTTTTAGGCAAATAAAAAAATTTTCTTGCAAGCGTCAAGGTTTTGTCTAGTCTTATGTGCTGAAATTATTTTGAAAACTTATTTGATATAAATTTCTAAATTCCTTGTCTATATATTCAGGACCGCAGATATTGATGGCTCTTAGGAACATGGAATTTAATATCTTACATTTGAAATTAGAGTTAATAATTGACCTTATGACTGTCACATTTAAAAATGAAATAATACCATTGTCTCATTTTTCGACGGCAAAAGTTATGGAGGGGACTAGATTATTGAGATAACTTAAAATTTTATGAAAATCAGGGCAAGCATTCAGTATAGTAAATACATATTCAACATATCTCACCCAGAAGATGTCGTCTAATAGAATTGCTGGATGAATTGTTGGATAAAACCGGCGACAAACAATTACCCATCTGCATCCTAAATTTTTGTCTATAAAATCTCACATGAGATTTCATGAGCACCTTCTTGAAGTCAAACACTAGTTGACGGTGTTGTCGAGTACGCGTAGACATGATATTACAGAAATAATCTTCTTTAGCTCGAAGGTAACTTAATATATGGTAGTCCACATAGGAGAAATTGAAAGACAATGTGTATCTGTAGAAATGCTTTACAGTTTCGTCCACCAATGGACCTATTCTTAGAGCCTTTATTATGTAAAGAATAAATATACACGTTTTTACATACAAGAAATGATTCCAATAATAAGAAAAATATGAACATATACAATTACTACCCAACAGGCATAAGTCACTTAACAAAAGTATAAAACCAATATAAGTTGTAATTAGAAATTAACAGGAAAACTAGTATTGGAACCTTCGACAAGTACTTAAGTAAACAAAACAAGTCAATAATCGCTCCTCTAAATTGCTGGGGATTAATACTACATTTTCTTATCGGAATACCATTGGCAGAACTCTACTTTGTAAACACACCTGACAGTAATGAAGGTATAGTTTATAAGATACCATGTACAGTAGATGTGGAAATATTTATATTGGACAGTCTGGGAAATCTTTAGATAAACGAATTTTAAATCATAAGTATAATATAAGAACAAATAACAAAAGTAAAGCCATTTGTGTACATAATGATATATGTAATTATCCAGTTAATTGGCAACATTCACAAATTTTGTTCAAAAATATTGATTTTTTAGAAAGAATTGTCATTGAAGAGGCGTGTATATTTTATAGTAAGAAAAAATTTTAATTTATATGTAGGCATATATAAATTGGGTCCTTTTATTTTTCATAGTACATATATTGAATATTATTCAATAGTTTTTGGCTTGTTTTGTTTACCTAAGTGCTTGTCGAAGGTTCCAATACTTGAAGCCTTTCTTGTATGTACAAACGTGTGTATTTATTCTTTTCATAATAAATGCTCCAAGAAGAGGTTCATTGGCGGACGAAACTGTAGAGCATTTCTACAGGCACACATTATCTTTCAATTCTCCTTGTGTGCATTACTTTATATTACTTCATTTTTCTCATTTTTCAATTTTCCTTGTGTGCATTACTTTATATTATTACTTCATCTTCGTGCTAAGGAAGATTACAACTGTAATATATATATATATATATATATATTATATATATATATATATATATATATATATATATATATATATATATATATATATATAGATTACAACTGTAATATATATATATATATATATATATAATATATATATATATATATATATATATATATATATATATATATATATATATATATATATATATATATAGATTACAACTGTAATATATATATATATATATATATATATATATATATATATATATATATATATATATATATATATATATATATATATATATATATATATATATATAACAAAACAACCTCCCTATATAGAGTGCGGAAGTCATACAAAATAACTTTCACAAATTGGTTTACCCAGCCCAAGCTAATACAAGTAAAATTATTAAGAGGCGTGATGGAATGCATAAACCGAGAGTTAAACTATGTTAGGTATCGTTTCCTGTACGCAGCTACCCATATGGCTTAAGCTCCCATTTCAATGTCAGACTACCGATACAACCATAAAAAGTTGTTTTAACTTTTCTATGTCTGCAGACATCTAAGAAGTTCTTAGATGTCTGCAGACATGCACGTTACAGGGTCATAGACATTCTTGTTGTGATGGTACGAAAATAATAAACTTAGTGTCCCTTGCTCATTTCTGGCGACGTGTTGCAATATTGTTGCTGACTTACCTGTGCGTTATTACTAACCTACTTTCTAAGGTGTAACTGCCTCGCTACTGGTCTCAAGTGAGTGGTACTAACGCTTCAGTTACCAAGATTCAAAAGGGAAAAGTTCTTTTTATATATTAGGGTCTTTTAACGATTATTTTAAATGGGTGGTTCATCGACTGAATTATATCACGTACTCCAATCAGTTAACATCCAAGTTTTTTTTTTTTTCAATAATAAAATTGCTTTAGTGATACAGAACATGTACATCTTGAAAACAAAAATATAATCACTAATAAGATAAGATAGTGTTTGTAGTGCACTGCTGTAATTGTCTCTGTCCTTCATGCATTGTGCGTTTAATGGTCAGTTTTTATGCTAAATTGGGTTTGTTTGTTTCTTACACATTTACATTTGCTTACTGATGAAATTGTTTTGCATTTTATAATATTAAAACCCTCGTTTGATTCACCATGAAACAACATGGAAATGATAAATAAGAAGATATTTTTCCTTTCCTTTTGAAGGTAATAATAGTGATTGACATCGATATCTACTGTATGTCTTAGAGTGACACAACACTTCAGTGTGTCACTTTGTAGTACGATCAGTTTTCCCCCTGGCAACATGTCTGCCAAAGAATCATTATTGATTTTTCAAAATGTCGGTCATTGATTGAACAATTATAAATATTTTGCATTAGTATATGAATATCAGCTTAAGTTTGATGTAAAACGCCAGTTTAGATATCAAAATATGCCAAGAAAAATAAGCATATACTCTATGGGTAACACTGCCAACGTACGATGCTTCCCCTTCGTAACTGGGTGTGGAGAGAGAGAGTGGAATCTGGTAGCAGTGTGCGACAGTAAACACAACCAGTGAAGTGCATTTATCCAAACAAGTGCTCAAGCTTTTTCCTTTATTGGAGTAGCAAGAGAAAGTAGATTCCTAAACAATAGGAGGTAAGAGATCATGTTATGTATTGTGTATTCACCGTCACTGAATAGGGTTTAAGGCAATACTTCTAAGGAAAATCCCATGAACATGCGGCAGCCTATCATTTTTTAAACAGGTATGTTTACTCTGATTAATTGGGGATCATATTGGGTCATATGCATCGAGAATAAGATTGTTTGTACGCGACATGAAATCCAAAGGGAAAGGCAACCAATCGACAATTCTAATACTTGTGCTTGTTATAAGAAATTGACGTTCATTGCATGGTAAATTTGTCTTGGGCTGTATTTGATGCTTTATTGCTACTATATTAAAGTACGTTTTCACCAGATCGCATAATGCAGGCATCAGATCTATACAAAGGAAGGATATCGTAGGGTTCTGGACCATATTTTAGTGGGTCCCGAAACCACTTTCGCCCGGGAGCTAGATTTCTACCTGTATTCTGGGAATTCACCATCGAACGACACTGAAAATAAGGATCGAATTATAGCACTGTCAATGATCACTCCAAAACATATTGGAAACACCATAAAATGGCAGAATGTTAACGTATTTAGTTCGTGTTTTTGTCAGTGGTTGTGGGAACGTACAGTGGGTGACGAAGGTTGTCTGTTGTGGAAAGGAGGGTCGGGGGCCTCGGGACATGGGTGGATCACCAGAGGAGGTCGATCAGCTGTTCGCCAGCAGTACGAGTTGCCGTTTACGCAACAACCACGTTTATAACGTTTTGTCGTTAGGTTTGCAAGTCTCGCCAGCACGTTATATTGCACGAGCCCGCATGTTCTAGAACATATAACGCACACGTGATCAATTCGAGTTTATCGTTAAGATTAGACTATTATGAAATGTAACTCTATGAGATACACCCCTGTAGCTTCTTGTTTCGAAATGTCATATTAAAGGTGCAATATGCCGAACCTGACACAGGCACAGCCAACTGATTTAATCAGGATGCAAACTGGTGTCTAGGAACGCATTCGCCTATAAGTGCATACACACACATCACAGTAACGAAACAAGTCAAGAGCAAACTCATTTTTCTTCTTACTGGACTTTTGCATGTACAGTATATATATATATATATATATATATATATATATATATATATATATAT
>NC_090732.1:111248049-111260549 GCF_036898095.1 Palaemon carinicauda
ACTTTTTAACTTTAATTAATATTTTATGATTTTTTTTTTGGAGGGGGGAGGTCTACTATAAACGGCGAAGAAAGTTGATAGATTAACCTTGTGCTTTTAGTAATTCGATACTGTATTCCTTGATAGTTAAATCACGTGATTTTGTAAATACAGTGTAGCCTATATATATATATATATATATATATATATATATATATATATATATATATATATATATATATATATATATATATATATATATATATTATTTTTATTATTTTTATTATTATTATTATTATTATTATTATTATTACTTGCTAAGCTACAACCCTAGTTGGAAAAGCAGGATGCTATAAGCCCAGGGTCTCCAACAGGGAAAATAGCTCAGCGAGAAAAGGCAACAAGGAAAAATGAAATATTTTAAGAAGAGCATCAATATTAAAATGAATACCACTTTATAAACTATAAAACTTTAACAAAACAAGAGGAAGAGAAATAAGATAGAATAGTTTGCCCAAGTGTACCTTCAAGCAAGAGAACTCTAACCCAAGACAGTGGAAGACCATGGTGCAGAGGCTATGGCATTACCCAAGATTAGAGAACAATGGTTTGATTTTGGAGTGTCCTTCTCCTAGAAGAGGCTCTTCTACAAAAAGGAAAGAGGCCCCTGAACAATTACAGTGCAGTAAAAAGAATTGTTTGGTAATCTCAGTGTTATCAGGTATATGAGGACAAAGGAGAATAATATGTAAAGAATATGCCCGAATACTCGGTTTGTGAGTGTATAGGCAAAAGGAAAATTAACCGTAACCAGAGAGAAGGATCCAATGTAGTACTATATGGCCAGTCAAAAGACTAAATAACTCTAGTGGTAGTATCTCAACGGGTGGGTGGTGTCCTGGTCAAGCTACTACCTAATCCAGGACAGTGGAGAACCATGGTATGTAAGCTATAGCATTACCCAGGACTAAAGAACAATGATTTAATTTTGGAGTGTCTTTCTCTTGTAAGAGCTGGCTACCATAGTTAAAGAAGCCATTGAACAATTAGTGCAGTAGTTAGTGGAGTAGTTAACCCCTTGAGTGAAGAAGAATTGTTTGGTTATGTTAGTGCTGTCAGATGTATGAGGAAAGTGGAGAATGTGTAAAGAATAGGCCATAGTATTCAGTGTATGCGTAGGTAAAGGAAAAATGAGCCGTAATCATAGAGGGGTGCAATGCAGTACTCTCTGACTAGTCAAAGGATCCAAAAACTCTCCAGCTGTTGTTGGTTGCCTTGTTGGTGGGTTCACATGAAATCGTCCTTATGGTAGTTTGTATCTTGTGGTAAAGTGTTAATTGGATTAAGAAACGTGCTGTAAATCTCTCTATATTTTCCTTCCAACCAAAACAAGGGCACATAAGAAATCGGGACATATAAAGAGTCAACCTGTTTGATAAGTCAATTTTTCTTTTAGTTCCTGAGACATGTGGCGTACATATTTATTCAATTGTTGCTACACTGGACTGAACAAATAAGTTACTCAATTACTTTCATTAGACAGCTATAATAGTTTGTCATCACTTGAGACAATTGACATTGAATTAAACAATGAACAAAAGATTCATCAAATATACATTCCAAATAAAAGCGCCAATGGTCAGCCTAATACACTAATCGAGGCAGGTCCGAGGAAGTTAAGAAACTGTAGTGGTCTGCCTGGATGCCACTTGCAAACTAGCTGTCGTTGAATTTAGCAGTTCATGATCATATGTTTTAAATTGGATGTGAAAGAGAATGTTTATATAAATATCATCAAAGGAAATTTTTTTTCATATTAGTGGTTGTACATTATTTCATAATAGTTCCTGCAGAAAAGAGCCACACGAGTTGTATATGACAAATAATCAGGAAATGAGAGGCCAGATATGAAGCGAAATTTAAACTATTAATACGCGTGTACGTACACCCACAATATTACACCAACTTTGAAAAAAGGATAAACTTGAATACTACTTTAAAAGGTTTGTTCTTCTAAGAAAACAAAAAATTCTGTATAGCGAATTTGATATTTCATTGAAATATTTGAGTTTTAGTAATCGTAGTCTTCATGCTTGCTTAAAACCAAGATTTTCCTTGACTTTTTGCTGCGTAGGTATTGTTTAGCTTAAAGAGAAATATCCGAGGAAAGTGGACAGGAGTATTTTAATCAGCCCAATAAAGTTAGGTTATGGGAAATTAAGAAATAGGACTTTTTACATATTTTTGTACGACGTTTGCATTGTATTCTATTCAACGTCGGGCAGTTGATTTGTTCCTAATTAGGAGAAGAAAAAGTTCAATTAGTATGTATATATATATATATATATATATATATATATATATATATATATATATATATATATATATATATATATATATATATATATATATGTGTGTGTGTGTGTGTGTGTGTGTGTGTGTAGGTTTTTTTTTATTATCAGCTGTGTGAATTCTTTTTTTTATATTGATTATGAATTATTTGGTTTAAACGTACATTCTAGCAGCTTGACTATACTATTTCTGTTCTCCCTTCCCTATTTCCTATATTTCGTTAACAAAATTAGATGTCACCCTCCTGTCGCTTACACGTCACAAGTAGGATTTGGTATCTTGATAGATCTGTCATCAATGTATCTTCTGATGCCATCCTCAAATAGATTCCACCATCGGATTCACCAGTCGTTCCTCTTTCTTGTATCAACATTTCATTGGGGGTTTGGGGGGTGGGGGGGGGGGGAATTTTGTCTGCTGGACCATTGCCGTTCTGAAGTTGATTTGCGGTATTTTTTCAACACTTCTCTGAGTGTCCACATCTGTAGCATAGCACAAGTTGGAAAATATGAAGGAACAATCCGAATACGTTTTAAAGTGCGTTATTATAACGCAGAATAGTAAACAACATTATTTAAAGGTAAGAAGTTATTGAACGCTGCATTAAATACTAGATTCTTGAGTAAGGTAAAATAATGGCGTGGAACAATATATTTCCACCGACTGTTATCAGAAGAAGTTCTACATATCTAATCTTTCATAGGGAAATAGTGCAGTTCATACACGTTACAAGGACTTTTGTAGGACTAATTGATGGTCTTTGCAGCGTCCTCTCTTCCCCTGGTTGAAACCACATTTTAATTTTCTTCTTTACATCTGTTCTAGTTTCCTTCCCACCGTCTTCCTTATATCTGTCAACTATTGCCTTTTATTAGTTAACTACAGGATTTTCACCTTGTTTCACGCAGGCACTGAATGACATACGAGGACCCAACTCTATCCATTTATATATCTCTCTACTAAAAGGAGGAATATCAGTCGTACATGTAACAAAAAGAGCGGGAGTAGTTTGCTACGTATCAAGGTAAAATCGTTTGTAAAGATAACTTTATCAGACCTGTTTACGTGAAAATGACACTGACGATGACAATGCGACTGCAATCAAAACGCATTATTTTGATCCCAGGGATAAAGTATTTTCTCAGACGTGGATATGATAATGCAGTCCTTGGTTTTCAATGTTGTTTAGGATATTATAATGCTTACGGCCGTCACACAATATTTCAAATGGCTTTTATCACCTTCAGTTGGCCTTGAGCTAGCATTGGACTCATTTCCTCATTGCTTGACTAACATATACTGTATGTGTCAGCATGTTTTCATCTTAGCGAACTTATTGTCTTAAATTTTGCCCCATTACAGAGTAGCCTAAATGTCGAACTGCTTTATTATGCTTGTATTCTCAAGAGCTTACTAAAAAATAATATTCATTGTGGTTGTAAGTATTCAGCTTTTTCAGTTAGAAAATGAATGCTGCAATCGCATATCGCTTTTTACCATCAACTAGCATTCCGGGTTAGCTGATAGACTGATAGTCAGAGCTACGCTTAAGCAAGGCCAATATATATATATTGGCCTTGCGCTTAAGTATGCTTTAGTTTGTAGAGAAGTCCCGAAGTGCAAGGAAAGCAGATAAGTGACCAAAAGGAGAGAGAGAGAGAGAGAGAGAGAGAGAGAGAGAGAGAGAGAGAGAGAGAGAGAGAGAGAGAGAGAGAGAGAGAGAGAGAGAGATATGAACAGCTGAAAGTTATGACAGTCTGACTAACTGATTTAATTGACGCAATAAACTGGGAAAGAATGGAAGAGGAAAAGCGCAAACGGATCGATTGACGGATTTTCCCACTTTCTAAATTATTTCCTCACCAACGCTGCATGGTTTGAATTCCCTTATGAGAATTTGTCCGTAATACCATAATATAGACTTTTTTTTTTTTTTTCATAATCACATATATATTTTTGTCCATGTTACAACATATTTCCAATCATTTCCAATCTTATTTTATTAGATGACTCGACAATGACGTTTGTTTGTTAGTTGTTATTTACTTCATTGTATTCCTAGTTGCTGGTTGATTATGCAGTCATTTCCTGCTTTCGTCTTGATGTGTGTGTGTGAATAATCACCGTTTATTATTTCAATATTTTTCTTTTATAGGTAAGTGAATCAATTTTGCTTTCGTTACGACTAGTAAAACCAAAGGTTTGATACAAAGTATAGTTATAAATTTCAGTAATATAAATTCCATTTTTTTTAGAATATATTTGTAATTAATTTCATTTTATTTCTCCACAGTTTACATAAATGCTAGTTTTTATCACAAAGTTTTATCATTAGATAAGAAACACTCGTGCTGATGATGTTCTTTGATCGATTAAATTATTGCTAATAAAATAATCACAACGTCGTTGCATTTATTGTTCGCAAAACGAAGATATTTTTGCATAAAATCTATAAATACAATTTTGTCCAAAATATTGATTTACTTCTGGAATGAATTGTGTACTGATTGTTTTGGCATAAAAGTGGGACTAATATAGAAATGACAAGAAATGAATACAAGGTGAGTGCAACGAGTGACTTTCTAAATAGTTAAATGAGAAACGTAAAACTAGTTAGAGTTCGCTACTGAGTTAAATGCAATTTGAATAGCTGGCTTACTTAAATACTGAATATTTGCTTTGTATGTGGATTTATAGATGGTTCCGTAAGTTATGGAGATACGCCGATCGCAGAATGAGGTGAAGATTAAAGGAAATCTTATGGTGATGTTAATTCGAGATATTTTACAATAAAGTAGAACTTAAAAAAAAAAAAAGGTAGGAAAACGAGTGTTATGAAGAGTAAATTATAAAAGTATTAAGCTTGCGTATTTACATAATTGAGTAACTTGAATTGCTTTAGAAAACAAATCTGGCTGCAATGTAATGTAGGTAAAAAATTTATCAATTGAATTCTGTGGATAGATAAGACTGGGGAAGGGGTTGATTAACAGTATTTGGAATTAAAGCTATAGGCAGCGATAATAGTCCTAAAAATTAAAGAATGAAAACTCAATTAACATTGGGATTTAGAGGAAAATTATTCATTAGGATGTTAAAAAAAGTGTGTGACCTAAATTTTGCTCTATAAAAGGACAAGCGTGTTTGAATGTTGGACTAATGATAGGAAATCAAAAAATATTTTGACTATGATAGTACTTTTGCCATGTCACAGGAACGTAAAAGGAAATTGTAATAGGTAGATAAAATCGCTGTTATTTGTTATTTAGATATTTGTAGAAGCTGATATAGAATTATGGTATTGATAGTGTTTATGATATACAGGTATATAATATATTGTCCAAATTCAGGTTACATCTTGTTGGATAATTAATGTGATTATTGATATTTAAAGGAACTTGGAGTAAAATGCAAGAAAAAGAAAATTTTCATAAGAAAAGGGATAAGAATTTATTGGCGTCATACGTCAGACTACGATAGATATTGTTATGGTTTGGATAGCGAAGAATAAATGGAGAGAGGGTGTAAAGCATCAGGAACCCTAGTTTTAGGTATGAAACAGAAAGAATAGTTAGAGATGGCTTTACTAAACACATGAGTATATAGAAAATATATAATATTACCCAATAAGATGAAAAGTCAAAAGCAGAAATTAACTCATCCAGGGTTTATTTAGGGATGTCTCTTTTCATAGTAGGGAAGTCTTTAAAAGGAAAACTGTAAAAAAAACGGAAATCTATTTTTTATATACGATGTGCATACTGCGTTCCGGTAAATTAGTCATAATGATATGAAAATGCGATAGACATAAATTCAGGTTCTTCTACTTGAATGATGTAAGCACTGCCCTTATGTACATATAGTAAGGATATGAAAGCATATAATGTAACCAGGAATGGTAAAATGTTTGGAATGGAATGGAAGAGTTGATTTGATGATGCTCTGTTGGTGAGTGCATTTGTTGAGGTTGCAAATTTCTTATGAGTAATTTTTTGAAGGATCACTAATAGACTGAAAGGGGTGTTGTTTTTATGCAAAGCATCTTCTGCAAGCAGAAGCTACTTATTGATGCTTGGATATATGCTTGCTTACATGTTTGTGCGTGTGTTCAAGTGTGCAGGTATGTTTGCGGATTTTCTATTCATGTTCTTTCTTTTACTCCATCAGCTCTTGGGCTCAGTATGGCTTTTTGTTCCTCTTTTGTTTTTGTTTTTTCTCATGACATGAATATAAATGTTAATTGATCTTCTATATATCCATATATATCTTACCGTAAATATGCAAAATACGATGTTATGCACAGTTTCTAGTAAATTTGCATACCAACGGATACTTCCGTTAATATGCATAGCCTTATCACTATAATCACTGAAAAATTACATTAAATATACTAAATTCCTAATATAATATATGTTATCAGGCAAAATGAATGGAAAATTCCAGTAGATTTGCATAATTCCTAGAATTATTGATTTCCCGCTAATATCATTAATAATGATATTATTATTATTATTATTATTATTATTATTATTATTATTATTATTATTATTATTATTATTAGCTAAGCTATATCCCTATTTGGGAAAGCAGGATGCTGCAAGCCCAAGGGCTCCAACAAGGAAAAATAGCTCGGTGAGGAAGGGAAATACGGAAATAAATAAACTGCAGAGGTAATGAATAAATCATATATATATTTTAAGGTCAATAACAACGTTGAAATAGATTTGTCATTTATAATCTATGAAGAGAGTGTTATGTCAACCTGTTCAACATAAAAAACAAAAAAAAGCTTTTGCTGTAAATTTGATCTTCTGAAGGTCCAATAATTCAACTGTCCGATTAGGGAGGTCGTTCCTCAATCTTGGCACAACTGGAATAAAACTTGTAGAATACTGTGCAGTATTGAGTCTTTTGATGAGAAGATGTCATTTGAAATTAACTGCGTACTTAGTACGAAGTACAGGATGGGACAGTCTGGGAAGATCTGAATGCAAAGGATGATCAGAATTATGGAAAATCTTATGCAACTAGCAAAAAGAACTAAATGAACAACGGTGCCAGAGTTTAATATCTAGATCAGGAATAAGATATTTAATAGACCACAAAGTCTTGTCCTAAAGATTAAGATGAGGGAGCAGTTGCAGAGAAAACAGGAGGAAAAATACTCAAGAAGGCAGAATGAAAGAATTGAAAAACGCCTTTTTGGATTATTTTGGTCACCTAAAATATTAACTTTTTATTAATAGACCAAATATGTTTCTCAAAAGTAAATTTCTAAGGAGTCTTATAGGGTTAAATAAACATTATCAATAAAGAGATCTGGTTGTTGAGGAGCCAGTGTCCTCGACCTACCTACAATCATACTTTGGGTTTTGTTAATTTAGGGTTTACCTTCCTGCCCCATAATTTGCACCATGCACTAATTTTAGCTAGAGCTCTATTAAGGGACTCGGGAACGCCAGGTCTACAATATTTTTAGGAATTATGCAAATTTACTGGAATTTTTCAGTAATATTTTAGTATTAACCACGTTTATAACAGTTTTTTATTTTTTTTTTATTGTTTTATTTATTATTTTTTTTTTTTTTGCAAAATTACTAAGGTTTGAATAGTTATACACATTTACTGGCACTTTTCAATTAGTTTTCATGATAGCTACCTTAATAACTGTTATTTTGAAGTATTGAGATTTTAGAAATTATACACTTTTACTGGAATTTTTTGGTGGGTATGCATATTAACTGATAAATTCATTAGTATGTAAATTTACTGGGAGTTGTGCATAATAGTAATAACGGATTTCGTATAGTTACGGTAACATATATTTATTCTGTATACACACACACACACACACACACATATATATATATATATATATATATATATATATATATATATATATATATATATATATATATATATATATTATATATATATATATATATATATATATATATATATATATATATATATATATATATATATATAAGTATATATGTATATATATATATATATATATATATATATATATTATATATATATATATATATATATATATATATATATATATATATATATATATTTATTTATTTATTTATTTCAAAATATCATTTGCATTATAAAGGATACTAGATATTTCTCTCCTTTTTCTCAGGATGATTATTCTTTTCCATCATCAACTAATAGATGCTTTTAATTTTATAAAACAATACAACATGAATTGT
This sequence comes from Palaemon carinicauda, assembly GCF_036898095.1. NCBI lineage: Eukaryota > Metazoa > Arthropoda > Malacostraca > Decapoda > Palaemonidae > Palaemon > Palaemon carinicauda. The sequence goes on from NC_090732.1 coordinate 111,256,605, forward strand.
TATTTTTATATTGTTAAATCTAGAACCATATATAAGAAATGTCGTGAGCCCACGTTTGCTATGATTAATATGAATTAAGATGATTTCCATTCGAAGGTGATTTTCATGTGAATATAAGCTGGCAGGGGCTAGGGAGTTCAGTAACTCGGTACGTAGTGAATTTACATTGATTCAATAACAGACTATTTACGTTGATTGGCGAATTCTGAAAATGACTGGCTACCCTGGAAGGATTGTTATCGTGCTATTGCCAAATGTAATTTTAGCCAGAAACATTGGGAGTGACATTGGAACTAAATGTAAATTGGAGTCCTTATTCCCCCTCTCTTCTTTCTACAGTCTTCAATTCTCTATCCCAATCAAATGACAGTATTTAGTGTATGAGACGTTCATGTATGCTTAGAAAATCGATATATTCTCTTCATTCTTTGCTTCTGCTTCTACCTGCAGATGCGTAGAGAGAAAAAAAAAAAAAAAAAAAAAAAAAACATTTCAATGAGAACCTTTGCTCGAGGACGTTCAGGTAGAATTTCCTTTTTTCTAGGACGAAAACTTGTTCGTTTATGACGGCCTCCTGCCCCAAACTTTTTAAGCTCGAACTCATTTATACTTCCAGACGAAAACACGTAGTCATTGGTGTCCTGTTGGCTAAAAACAAATCAGTGAGGGAAAATGGAATGAGAAGCGTGAGGCTTCGTGGAGCTGTGTTAAAACTTTCAAATATGAATGGACACAAAATATTTCCTTATAAATAGCTATGTAATATAGATAAACATATATTTTTTTTTATCGTAGGTGAAAGCTATTATATTGATTTACCATAATAAGGTTGTTGAAAATTACGCATTGTATAATTGTTAGTCAGATGGAGACTCGGTAAGTTTGACTATAGTGGGGACAGTGATAAAGTGAGCACATATATGGTTTTGGCTATATTTAAACTCATTTATCCATCTTTAAGCGATAAATTCTGCCTCACCTACAGATGACCAAGGCTTTGATGGATTATACTGTGTCTTCCTCGCTTAACTGAAATAATGCGTAATGTGACATGATTAAGAAAAATAATACTCTGAAAATTAATGGATTATTGATTAGATAACTACGTCTCAGTCTAGGAGAGTTCAGTTCACGAAGATTACGAAATGGCTTTATCATAATATTATCAATAGGGGATAACAACAACGTCAGCGATAAGATAACTACACCACACGGTGACAGTTTTTAAACTTCTTCAATACCTTAAGACGAAGGTAGTAAGAAGTTGAGATTGTTTAGTTAATGCTGTAGCATTGCACAGAGCAACAGATTTACCGTCACGTGCAAAGGAAATTCTTTTATCTCGACCACCATTGAGGCTGGGACGATCCGCTCATCATTTTTATAAATTGCAAAAGGTACATAGCACTTAATATATAACTGGTGAATGAGCAGAATTACATTTTGATAGATACTGCATCAACTGACGAAGGCTTAATTTAAGATTAAAATCTGTTGAAGTTGTGTAACTTAATTATTCTTTATAATATAGGCCTATACATATTTAGAATATTGCATGAGATGTAAAAGTAGTGAAAGAAGAAAAACAAATATATAATTTTCTCAGTTATTATCTGTTTGCTAGGTTTCCTGATATACCAAATTAAGGACAGATTTTTTTATACTCTATTGAAATCGATATCATAGATGCCGAATAATTTTTTTCACTGTTTTTTTATCATTAATTTCAATTATTAAAAATATTATCTCTCCATTTGATGTTTACCATAACATTTTACGAGCTAGAAGCTCTACTAAAACTGGTATACATTAATTTCCCAAGTGAATAGTAACTGCCGGAAATCCAATTTAATCCTATTTCTGCTGCTGTTTTAAATGCCTTATCTATTATGGGGCACATCGGCAACTTCGCCCCATTCACACGATGGTTGAAAATTGTTTTCAAAGAGGGATGTATTCCATGGGATACTGGAAGTTTCATAGAGAACGAGAGGCCGAAAAAATTTGTTTAAGAGGATTAAAGCTCTCAGGAGGGATTTGCAAGAGGGTCAATTGAGTTTATAATCCTTGAGAAATTGAGCTGACAATATATTGGCTTCGTAACAAAATGGATATCCCACATTGAATAAGGATTTGCCACTAGTGATAGGGAGAATTAATCATTTCTAAATGGAGCTACCTTTTATTGGACCAATACCTGTGTCTACCCTTAGCTAATATTATTTACTCTTAAATCATAGGTTAAAAAAGATTCACGAATGGAGAGTGATATCTTCGTCAAATATCGACAATATTTCTTTGACTAGTACATAAACCGGGCTGATTCTGTATACTCATCCTTGAATATCAAAATTTAATCATTCTCTCTCTCTCTCTCTCTCTCTCTCTCTCTCTCTCTCTCTCTCTCTCATACACACCCTGGCGCTCGTGTTACTGATAAAAACTATTACGACCAAGTCACCAAGAACGTGAAAGGAGATTTTATTTTTTATTTTCTTAGTCCTTTTCACTGTCTATTGTAGATTGATAAGAAGTTGAACACCCGAATGCAGCAATAGAGGATATTCCTTTAAAAGGTGATTGAAAAAAATAGAAACTGATTAAATGGATTATAGACATTTCATTAATCAATGATATCAGCAGTTTACGCTTGAAAATGGATATTGGGCGTTGAAGGTATCTCGCGTCCTGGAAAGCTAAAGTTCGTTGTACAAATTGGTAATGGAAAATTCAATTTCGACCTTTTTTTGTTGATTATCTCTCTCTCTCTCTCTCTCTCTCTCTCTCTCTCTCTCTCTCTCTCTCTCTCTCTCTCTCTCTCTCTCTCTCTCTGCCCTGCTTTGTATGGGGCACTTATATTGGTAGTTTTTCACCCAGATACGTCTCGAAGACACCAATGGAATTTTTATTAAAGTTATAAAGTGCTAGTAGAAAATATTGAATGGCCTTTGTCAGTCTCTTCCGTTACCCTGTTTTGGAATTAAAGCCCCTTATTTTCCCTTGTTTATGACATCGTTTTAAGAGAGAGAGAGAGAGAGAGAGAGAGAGAGAGAGAGAGAGAGAGAGAGAGAGAGAGAGAGAGAGAGAGAGAGAGAGAGAGAGAGAGATTCCTTTTGTTTTAAAAACATAAAAGAAAGTACAAAAGAGAACGTAATGACTTTATAAACCATTGCAAAATTGATTATCTCTTTGCAATATGTTACGTATTAAATGATTTTATATGCTGTAACATGTTCATGATAAAATGAAGAAATTGAAATTTTCCAAGAATATAAACATTGCTAACTCACATTTTAATAACATTACGTGTCTCGTAAGACTTTGAAAGTGAAAGGGCATCTTGCAAATTTCATAAGAACTTTGTTCTCTTTTTCATATTAGTATTTTTTTGTAACAATTGATTTTGTGCTAGTCATGACGTCTAATGAATTTTACATAGTACTTTTTTCTCTCTCTTTCATATGTGATCTATTTTTAGCTAACATTGTCTGAATAAGCCAATAAAATATTTATCTCATCTTGCTGATGCAATTATTGGCAAAGAAAACCAAAGTGAACGAATGTTTTTATCATTGCTGGTTCAGAAACTTGGGTGGCAATCAAAGGGAAAATGCTTCAGGAATTATCTTATACAATTATACAAGAGAATAAGTGGTATGATATTATTATTACTATTATTATCACTAGCTAAGCTACAACCCCTAGTTGGAAAAGCCAGATGCTATAAGCCCAAGAGCTCCATCAGGGAAAAATAGCCCAGTGAGGAAAGGAAGTAAGGAAATAAATTAACAATATGAGAAATAATGAACAATTAAAATAAAATATTTTAAAAACAGCAGCAACATGAAAACAGATATTTTCAATATAATCTATAAGAAGACTTATGCCAGTCTGCTCAATAAAAAAACATTTGCTGCAAGGTTGAACTTTTGAAGTTCTACCGAT
>NC_090732.1:111265549-111268049 GCF_036898095.1 Palaemon carinicauda
TTCCCTGATTGCGAGACTATGATCGCGTCCTTGGCGGAAATTGGATTTCTGGCTGCAATAGTTTGATACTCGAGGCGCGACGGGTTACTTAAACCCCGTGCAACAGGGTTTGCTTTGAACTTTAGTCTAAATGGGCGGTGATGGCGCCGTTGTTACATGTGTAATAGTTGTTATTCAAAGGTATTGCTGATGTTTTTATTACTTTCCTACCGGATGAGTTGGGGAGGGATAGATTATGGTGTTTTTTTTTTTTTTTTTTTTTTTTTTTTTTGTTCATTCGTTCGTTTTTCTGGTTTGTATGTGTGTCACGCTTACTATTATGCCCTTATATGGGCCATTACAAAATGTAAATATTTGCAAGAAAAAAAAACGTTTAATGTTGCTATTTTTTTTTATTGTAAGGCTGTTGCTTGTTATGAAAATAATAATTTTGGTATAGTTTAATAGGTTAATATTGCTATTTTTTTATTTTTATGAATTAATGTTGGCCCTTTTTGACAAGGAATGATAAAATTTGGTAAAACTTAGGATTTACTGAAAACTTGATTATGTCCCTCCAATTTATTCATCCTTTAGATATGTTAATTATCAAGTGTTAAACGAAATATGGTGGAGTTATTGAGTTGCCGGAATAGGAAAAAGTCAAAGTCGCTTGGCCGCCCTCTAAGCTCTTGCTTTTAAACAGGAAGTGTTTGCTGATGAATTTTGTGAGGAGACGCTTTAAATTAACTTGATGGAAACGCAAGCTTAATTAACCTTAGGAAGTTAATAGTCTGTTAGAGATTAAAATGAATTATGTATGGGGTCTCTGATGGCGAGATTGTAAAGATTTTCATCAACAAATTTTTACTTTACAAACTGGATTTAGGTCTTGTGAAGTTTCCCCTTTTATTTTCACTTGATTTTAATTCTACCTGGAAAATTCAACGTTTAATTTCTTAGTGATAGTTTTGTCTGAATGATGATATTGATTGTGAAAGTAGTCTCATAAAATTTGATAAATCTAAATTCTTGTGGCTTATTTTTCTTGAAATAGAAGCATTCCTCTTTTAAAATATACGATAGCGTAGAAATAGGGCTACATAAGTATATCTATTTTTTTTTTTTTTTTTTTTTTTTTATAAATGATGGTTGTGTATTTCATATATATTGTAAATAGGTAAATATTTTTTTATATATTGTAGCCTAAAGGGAAACCCTGACAAATATAAATGTTTTATTTTCCCAATTTATCAGTCTCATTATTTTTACAAAAACAGTGAAAGGGTTAAGGCACTTTGACTTGATAGTGAAACAAAAAAGATAAATGGGAAACGTACAGATTTATGCATTTTCCTTGTTATATTACTGAATGATATAACCTCAAATTAAACCAATAGGTCAAGATTTTTTGATGGCAAAGAAATAATGTCTGTGAGTTTCGACTGTCTTATGTCGATTTATGAGGCCATTTTGTTAGTTCGGTTTATTCAGACAAATCCTGAAAGGTAACTTTAGAACCCGTATGTTCCCTTTGAAATTTGTTATTTATTTATTGCCTAAGATTAAGTCATTGTTTTAGTAATTGCGCAAGTAATATTTTAGAGAAAACCCATTTTGCCAGAGCTTAGAAAAAGAGTAACTGAAACCTTACGACCAACGATCTTTAAGAAAACTTAAAATGTTTGTACTGTAGTTAAAGACTAAGAGATTTGTTCGAAACATTTCATAAATATAGAGCCTACATTTTCTTTCGTGTTTGAGATTGCTCAAAACGTATTTTATATAAATGTTGAAAGTAGGGTTACAGAAGTAAATATATACATGTATAAAAAAAAATGTGCCTGAATTCAGAAGTCTACCCGTCTTAGAATTTCTTGGGGATTTGAAAAGAAGAGATCTTGAGTTTTGAATGAAAGATTTAACGTGTATCCGAGCGAGTGGCGTTGTATCATTACGAAAGTTTAGCTTTAGCGAAGAGCTAAAGCGTTAACTGTAACGATGCGAAGTTACATTAAATGGGAGTTTGGAATGTAACCTTCGAATGCAGTTTGCCCTGTAATACCTTTGCTCATGGCTTTTATATGCGATTGCAACTGCTGACTTTTGAACTCAGGAGAGTTGCCTCGTCGAAGACCGCTCGTTTCTTTCTTCCCCGGCTTTTCCAGTGCAGGATACCTTTTTTCCTCACTCTCCAACCTTTCTCGCATCCACGTCCTGTTCCAAGATGGTTGATTCCTTTCTGAACTCCCACATCCTCTTCATACCGTTAATCTCCCTTTCGTTCGAACGAGGTTGTTTTTCTTAGCACTCGCCCTCTCACCTGCACCATTGTTCCAATTTTGGATTTCTTTTCCAACCCCTTCACTTTTCCACCCCGTACCTTTTCCGTGTCAGTTGATTCCTTTTATGGACTAACTTCTTGCAGTCTAGTAAGTTTGCGCCATATTTCAATTCTCACAATTTTCCCGCTTCATATCACGTTACCCTATTCCAGTCAAGAGGATTTGCTTCTTTTTGC
>NC_090732.1:111270549-111295549 GCF_036898095.1 Palaemon carinicauda
GAATTGAATGTGAATATGAGTAAAATTTTTAATGAAATTGTAGAGAGACAACCAATATGACTAATGGGATAACCTCTAGAGATTCTTAATGAATATACTTACTTAAGGGAAACAGTAAGTGTTTCCCCAGAACATGAGACCAAAAATAAAAGAAGGATAATCATGGATGGAGAGCTTTTGGTAAACAAAATCAGGTTATGAAAATCAAAATGCCACTTTCTCTAAACAGAAAAGTATTTAATCACATTGTCCTACATTATTGACTTCTGTATCAGAAACAAAGAGCCTCACCAAAACCTTAGAAAATAAGCTAGTTACAACTCAAAGAACTATGAAAAGAATAATGATGTGATTAACACTAAGAGACAGGAAAAGAGCAACATGGATAAGAGAGCAAACTAAAGGAGCGGATATTCTAACAACAAGTAGGAAGAATGGGCATGAGCATGACATATAATGAGATTGACAGATAATAGATGGACCTTAAAAATAACAGAATGGGTCCCTATATATTGCAAAAGAAGCTGGGGACAGAAGAGAAAACGATGGATTGACGAACGAAGAAAATTGGCTAATATAAACTGGCATAGAAAGACCTTAATCAGACGAGAGTGGAATGACATTCATGAGGCCTATGCTCTGTAGTGGACTAGTAACTGCTGATCGTGTGTATATATATATATATATATATATATATATATATATATATATATATATATATATATATATATATATATATATATATATATTATATATTATATATATATATATATGTATATATATATATATATATATATATATATATATATATATATATATATATATGTATATATATATATATATATATATATATATATATAAATATATATATATATATATATATATATATATATATATATATATAAATATATATATATATATATATATATATATATATATATATATATATATATATATATATATATATATATATATATATATATATATATATATATATATATATATATATATATATATATATTGTGTGCGTGCGTGCGTGTGTGTGCGTACGTGCATGCATATGAGTATATGTATGTGAGTGTGTGCATTATATATTACAAGCAAGCATCAAATCATAATTTCTCATCTATATGTGACAGCTTCATCAATGGTGTTGTCATCATCATAAGTATAAAAGAAATTATAATTGGCAACATGAAAGCAATAAAGAACAAACATCAACGATGAACACAAGCAAATTAGAAATACGATCATATAAAGGCAAGAAAGATGATAAACAGTTTCAGACAGTGATCAAAGAAGAGGGAAAACACTGCACCTCTTGAAAAAAAATATGATAATTTTGTTGTTAAATGCTAAAAGAAAGCAGAGACAAGAAAATAAATTTTACAAAACTTAACTACAATATCCGAATCCTGTTCAAGCGTTATGATTTATGCAATGTATCCCCCCTTTTATCTAGTGTTATTGCTGTTTCCATCGTTCAGTTAGCATGGTGTTTTATTTGCAATGCCAATTTTATATCCTTTCAAAAGTCTGGTATTAACGATAGTCATCGAAACTGTCCGAATAAAGGTAAAGTCCTGTCAATTCACTCTTTGATGTTAAACTTTTTTTTTTTATAAAGATACGGTTCGTTTATGGGAATCTATTGCATCATATATATATATATATATATATATATATATATATATATATATATATATATATATATATATATATATATATATATATATATGTATATGATATAATATAATATGTCATATGATAATATAATATAGTATAAAAAATATAGTCCATTAGTCACATGACTTTGGTAATCTTTCTGGTAATAAGAGTTTGAAGATACAATATGTTGTAAGGCACATGTTTCATCCACACTCGTACAATGTAATGCTCTCTCCCGCACTGATGAAATAACATGTTTAAGCTTGCCATCGCAGTTTTTAGTTATCTGTTGAACAAACATTTGCATTCACCTCGCTTCTTTGTGAACACCTATCGTCCACCTCGCCCATAGGTGATCCCCAGAGTGATCAGCTTCTAACAGATTTTTCATTTTTTTTTTTTTTGCCCACTAGCACACTATACCCTTATTACATGTTACGATGTTACTGATCCTAACTCTGTCACCCACTCTGCATTGTTGAAACTGCCGTCCCTTGCCAACAGAGAAGCGTTCGCTTGGTTCTATAATGCCAAAGCGTAGTTTTTACATCTTGAGAGCGTGACTCGCTCAAGTAGCAAAGCAGACTATGTCCTCTCGGCAATCCCTGAGGACACTTTCACAGAAATCTCCGATTGGCTTTGCTACCAGGGTGACACCCCAATAGTGTAAAACACCCTCACCATCACCAGCCGCCCGTATAGCCAAGCTTTTTTTCAGCTCTCTTAACAGCCGATGGGGGACCAAAAGGCTTTGTTTGCCCTAAGGGAAATTACCTGTATTGCTTGCTTACAAACTACTGCAGACTGATCTCCTTTGGAAGTGAACCTACTTCATGCCCTTTTGGGTATGACGCCTACCCAAACTTGTATGCACCGCCATCCCTGATGTCGATACCTTGCCCATGAAGGACCTGGTGACTAAAGTCGATGCACTTATTGACAGCCTCTTCAACACCTTCAAGACCTCCATCAGTCTCTCCACTCCTGACGAAGAGGACGACTATTAGACTATTAAACACTGACGAAGAGGACAACTATTAGACACTGACCAAAGCCGACGTGAATGCGATAAGACTCAGATGCCCACCCCATAACATGCCGGAGCGACGAAAAAGCCACTCACCACCTGCATATGCCACCTCTCAGTCCCACCTCAACCAAGGACCTCTCCAGCTACTTTCTGATGTCCTTCAGCTACTGTTCTGCTACTAGCACTGCAAAATCGGGGCTGCTGCAAAGAAATATGTGGACGGTTATCAGTGGCAAAAATTCATATAAGTAAGCTATTGCTTGTGGAGGTTACTTCCACTGTAACTAATCTTTTATTTTTACATGATACAGGTATGGGTGTTGAGTTTAGGATAGACGCCTCTTCTTGGCATTCTCTTATACCAAAGTCACACTCCAGGACACAATGTAGTCATTCAAAGCCAGCTGACATTTGCCTGGTAGCTGGAAATAGATCTTAGATTCCCAACTATGGGTATGAGACTATCACACTAACGTTTGTGAACACCAAATACTATTGGAAATTAATCGCTATTGACCTAACATTGCCACTACTCGGTGTGTATTTCCTCACCCTTTTCCACATCCTGGATGATGTGGGGCATCACCGAATTGTCAACGCGGACTCATACTTGTCGACACGTCTTCAACCTGCCCCCTCTGTCACTACACTCCACATAAGTGCATCCACAAAGGCCTATTCCCATCTCCTTAAGTTGTACCCAGAAGTCTTCCATCCTGAACCTCGCCAGACGCCCACAGTTCCCACCAAACACTGTATCAAGATGAAGGGGCCCCAGTTTTTGCCAGATTCAGGCGACTGGGTCCAGATCGTTTGGCAGCCGCTAAACAAACGTTCGCCAAAATGGAAGAAATGGACCTTTGCCAAAAAACCTCAAGCTCATGGCTGTTGCCCTTGCACATCGTCCTGAAGAAAGATGGCTCCCTTCGCCCTTGTTGGGATTACAGGTGTCTGAACATGCATACAGAACAAGATCAGTAGCCCCTCCCCAATATTGTTAACATTACCTCGTACTTGCACAAAAAGAAGGTTTTCTCTATGCTTAACCTCTTGAAAGGGTATTATCAGGTGCTCATGAATCCAGAGGACATCCCTAAAACTGCCATTACCACCCACATCCGTACACACACCTTCAGTTACTCTTGTTTTGACCTTCTTAATGCTTGGGCCACATTTTAATGATTCATGGATGACATCTTAGGGGACCTCCCCTTCTGCTTATGTTACGTGGACAAATACTTGTATTCTCTTCCTTGACCGCCTACAACAAAATGGCCTTGCAGTCCGGTACGAAAAGGGTACCATTGGGGCCAATTTAGTATCGTTCTTAGAACATTGCATTATTCTGGAAGGCGTCCACCCCCTCCTTGAGAAGGTAGCACCCTTTCAAAACTTCCCCACACCCCTAACTGTCAAAGCAATGTACGAATTCTTGGGCATGCTAAACTATTACCACCGGTTCCTGCCAGACATCGCCGCCACCCTTGCTCCCACTATGTCTCCCTCAAGGTCCAGCGAAAAGACCTGAAGTGGGGTCCCCTTTAAGAAGCAGCCTTCTGCAATGCAAAGAATGTCCTATCAACTGCTGCTGCTTTCACTTTTCCCATGCCACGTGCCTCCCTCCTTCTCTACACCAATGCCAGCGATATCACTATTGGTGCAGTACTCAAGCAGGAGGTCAATGGTTTGCCCTGTCTAATGGTTTTCTCCAGTAGAAAACTATCCAATTCAGAATCTGGCTAGTCTTCCTTCGACCCTAAATTCTTAGAAGGTACGCCCTTTATCATTCAAATGAACCACATGCCTCTGATGCACACCTTCACTTGACAGTCCGACGCCTGCTCCGCCCGTCACCACCTATATATCTCTGCCATGACTAAATGCAACTGCACTCTTCAACATGTCTCTGGGAAAATTAATCTTGTTGTCTATGACTTGTCAAGAAACACATAGTACCAAGCATGTAGGACATCTTGCACATCCCTCCATTGGGAAGATGCCACCCTTGACAACTTCAACGCTACCCTTCTCTGTTACATTAGCACTGGTAGACCACAACCATGGATACCTACCCCATGCTCTGATTGATGTTTGATTTCATCTATTGCCTCTCACATTCCTCGCTCTGATCTACGGCATAGCTACTGAAGAAGAAGTTCATCTAGCACTGCATTACTAAGGATGCTTAGGATTGGGTCCGTGCCTGTACTCCATGCCAAACTTCAAAAGTATCGCAACACATAGGTTCAGGAGTGAGCACCTTCCCTCAACCTCTGTGTCATTTTTCCCACATTCACGTCGACGTAGTAGGTCCCCTACCCACATCACAAGGAAACCGTTACTTGTTTACCATCATAGACCACTTCACTTCTTGGCCTGAAGCCATTCCCATGCATGCAAATGGCAATGTCTGCCTGATGTACATCTGCCATACTCTCAGGGTGAATAGCTAGATTTGGTATCCTTGAGCATATTACTTCTGACAGGGGTACCCCTTTCACCTTTCAATTGTGATCACCATTAGAAAATCTGGGCATCACCCTACATCTGACAACCGCGTACAACCCTGCAGCCAACGGAATAGTTGAACATTTTCATTGCGCCCTCAAAGCAACTTTGATTTCCCGCTCCAATGACTCCAACTGCTTTACTCAGTTTCCCTAGGATTAAAGAATACTTCTAAAGATGCCTTGGATATCTCTGCAGCTGAAATGGTGTATGACGACCTGTTAGTCAGCCCTACTTCATTTTTTCTGTCTACAACCTCCTCCAACAATCTTCAGAGCCTACATCACATTGTGGGAAAATTTACTTCCTGCTGCCAGACTTATAATCCCCAGGGAAGCAACACATACCGAAAAATTTACACACCGCAACAAAGTCTTCCTGCATAAATACACTAGCAAGACACCACTGACAACCCCTTACACAGGCTGATCTGTCGCACACCTATGGTTTTCTTAATTAACATTTTTGTTAAAGAAGACTGGGTCTCCATTGAGTGCATAATACCTGCATATATCTTGCGAGATGATCCATCAATAGTTCGCCTATCTAAAGTAGGACACTCTATATCACATGTATGTCTTTTGTATCTAGGAGCAATGCACCACACCTGTTTCATTCACTATCATCAATGTAATGCTATTGCTTATTTATCTCTCGCTCTCTCCCACACTGATAATAGAACAGCCTGTTCAAGCTTGACATTTCATGCTTTAGTTTGTTTGAACTTTGGTGACATTTTTGCTCGGAACTGTATATATAAACCCGTTATATGTTGAATAAACTTTACTTTTATTCACTTCACCTCTTTGTTAGCACCTAACAACCACCTTGCATAGTGAGTTTTAACGGTTATTGTAATCAAGGTATCTTGAAAAACGTAACATACCTTCAATAAAATTGGTAATAATAGTAACATCTAGTCACGAATTTGTAGATTTTCGCCTTTCTAATTCTTCAATTTCATCTTTGAGAGATATGAATATTTGTAAACTAACCAACGTTCAGTTTTAAACTACGTCTGTATTATATTTGTACTCTGATATGGAACTAAACCTATTATTATATCTTTGCGTAGAAGGGATAATATGCCATTACCAATTGTTTTTACCCATCTGAGCCTTTGTTTCAGTAATCGAGGAGGAAGCCTGTTCAGGGTGGGGCCTGGTACGGTTGGTTACCTCTAGCCATGTGCCAAATCAACCTTCGACCATGCGTCTTTCTATCTTATACCTCATCCATGTTACATTTGAAAGTGATATTTTATATATTCTGTTTATAGTAAGGGAATCTACATAGTGCAATTATTTTCGATGTAAAAGATTAAACCTACGATTTGTTTAAATTTTAAACATGTGGTATGGATTGTGGTAGTGGTCAGAGTGTTTCCTTAGCATCCTTACCTGGGTCCTGTCTGGATAGGGAGACGTTAATCTGATAATTAAGAGTAAAGTCGAAAGTTAATAGTAGTTATACTACATACATATAAGATATAAGTAATTTGCATGTAGAGAGAGAGAGAGAGAGAGAAAGAGAGAGAGAGAGAGAGAGAGAGAGAGAGAGAGAGAGAGAGAGATTTATGGGTAGGTTACTAGGTAGGGAACAGTCAATCTGGTAATTGGAATTTGGCGGTCAAATTGACAGGCTGAACTCCCGGAAATTACAGAATGTGTTACACTCGCTATGATAGCTAATAGAAGGCCTTCAAAAATATTTCTTAGGCCTTTGATAAAGTCATTGATAACCAACTCTTCTCGGACATAATTTTCCTCAATCATTTTTATTTCTATAGATATTTACAAATATCCTTAGTCGTCTCCTAAAATATACTTTTTTTTTTTTCGCTGAAAGGGCTAAAAAATCTATAAAGATGATTAAAAACCGTATTAATATCTCACACTTTCCCACAACTGCCTCATTAAATTATCAACAGCGGTAACGAAGCTTTTTGTCATCTATAGGCAGAATGAGGCAAAATCCTGTCATATAAGCTAACCTGCCATTGCTTCCTACGTCATACGTGAATTTACAGTTATGGCATTCTTAATCCAGAACCATCAGCTTCAAAAAGGATTTGGCTCTGAAACAAAGGTCGTAGTGGGAAGAGCATGTAGTTGTGTGACATTTGCAACACCATGTAAACATTATGTTTCAATGTGTTTACTTTTATAGAAGAGAAACAAGCACCTGGCATTTTTTTTTTCTTTTTTTGTAAAGGTGAAAGTAACTTGCATCTATTTTCTAGTTTAATTCCTTTAGAAGTTTATTTTCCTTATGAATAACACTAAATGGTACAGCAGTGATAGTGTCGGTTTCCAAATAGGCGTTACCTTTGGGCAAAAAAATAATTTTGCGAAGCATATAATGTTTTCATTTTGTATAAGATTCTTCAGATAGTGGAGTAAGTTTTATCCGCCGAGCAAAGAAGTCCAACAAAATAACAGCATTCCTGTAATAAGAGTCGTAGGTACATTCTTGTAACTCTCATATGATTGGAAACTTTAAGACATTGAATGTACAAATGAGTTATTTTTATTTGCAGGATTTATAGAATTTTTAAAATTTTGTTTATAATGAACCAAAAATATAAATAAAGTACATATTTTCATATTCTGTTCTTAGCTAAAATGCATACGACTGTTTATTCTTGAGGATACACGTTTTTGAATTACCTTTTTCAAAATCCCCATATTTGATTTATCGAGACATGTGGGATGGTATCCATGTTGAACTTTGAAAGTTTCTTTGAACATTTATTGCATAATTCTTCGCAAGTAGAAATTTAAACTCAAAAACATTTTTCCCGTTTTTCGAACAGATGAATGGTCGTCTTTGCAAGAGATGTAAGATGGTACCTGTAATGAGTGTGTGTTTGCATCGTTTCGTTTTAGCCTGAAAATATAAGGCCAAATAAGTACATAAAAAAAAAAAAAACGAAAGTGACACAATGCATCTAGGTAACGATGCATATTGCCGCGATTGTTCACTGTGAGTGACTTTGGAATGTGTGATGTGTATTACCTCAATGGAGTCATGCTTTTCTTTTTTTAAATGATGAAAACCAAGTATGAAACCTTTAGTATTTTCTAGTGTGACTGGACTGGTTTCGAGGTTCGGGCATCTTGGCTTTCCGACATCAAATCTACATAGTGTGAAGGAATACTGGATATTATACTTTATTACGTCTTTTTATGGGCGTAATTATTACATGATTGTTACTTTCTGAGATTATATCTACCATCATATTGCTGTAGTTGATAACTGTTTAGCATTGACAATTACCATTATACTGATTTTTTTTTTGTAGAGGGAAACTATTCCTGTTGTATTGTTACATTCTGTTCTTAGATAAAAATGTATTGCTTTTGAAAAAAAAAATCTGTGTTTGGTAGTCAGTTTTAACATAATCTTTTATACTAGTTGCATTTGTTTTTGAAATTTCGTAACCTTATTACAGGAATTCCAATATGCAGTAAATATGACATCTGTTACAAGGGAAGTCTTTGCACTGAAGGAGTTTGCCGTTTTTAATGAATTTTTAGATACCCGGATTACTCAGTTTCAATTGTATCTTTTTTTTACTTAATGATTTGCTTGCCTCTTCCATATCATTTGTGTGTTTCACAGAAAAGCATCGTCTGAGAAATTTGAAATATTCAGGTAATCATAGTGAATATCATTCAGGTATGAGAGTGTAATAACCATTTGCCGCACTTCTTGAAATAAAGTTGTTATATATATATATACATTATATATATATATATATATATATATATATATATATATATATATATATATATATATATATATATATATATATCATTAAAAAACTCAAAAAATGGAAAGCCCCTGGTTACAATGGAATAACTGCTGAGATGATTTTGACCGAAAATAAAGTGACCCCAGAATACTGACAAGATTATTTTATAGAATTTGGCATGAAGAGGCAAAAACCTGATGAATAGGAGCTAGGAGTGTTGGTGGAAAAAAAAAAAGAAAAACAAAGTGATCTGGCCGATTCCAATAATTACAGAGACATCACACTTACGTTAGTTGTCATGAAAATATATAGGATGCTCATTCTAAAGAGACTAGAAAGAAAGATTGATGAAAAGCTAAAAGATGAACAAGCAAGATTTCGAAAAGGTAGAAGTTGACCTGACCAAATTTTCATTTTAGTACATGTTGTACAGCAATGTGTAGAATATAGAAATCCACTTTTGATGGTATTTGTTGCTATGAAAAAGTGATTGATAGTGTGCACAGGCCAATTTTGTTGAGAGTCCTACGTAGTTATGAAGTTTCTCTTAAATATGTAAATTTGATTGAGTCTATTCATGTGCATAGTAAGTGCTAAGTTAATGTTAACTAAGTTAATCTTAATGGGGTCCTATAAAATGAATATCCTGTGAACAGTGGAGTACTCTAAGGGAATGTGTTGTCACCTATGTTGTTTATCCTCCTCGTGGATTTTGTAATGCATAGAACAGTTGGGGATGGCGGAGAAGGATTGGACTGGATTGGTAACAGAAAATTAGCAGTCCTAGAGTACGCTGTCCTTATTACCAAATGCCACAGGACGTGCAAACCTTGCTTACGGGAATGCTTGAAATATCACATGAGGTTGGGCTCAAGATGAATAGAAGAAAGACAGAAATGATGAGAAAATATTATGCAATGGAAGATGAAATATCTTTGGAAGGAGAATAGATTAATGAGGTGGAATACTTTAAATTTTTAGGAACTATGATCTCCAATGCAGGGTATTTAGAATTGGAGTGTAATGCAAATTTTAAAAACAAGCAAATTAGATAATGGCTAGGTTGAGTAGAATTTTGAAATCAAATCGGCTGAAATTACATATAAAAGTCAGGCTATATGTCAGTTTGGTGAGATCTATGTTACTGTATGGACATAGGTCGTGGTATGACATTGAAACAATATCCAACAGATTTTGTAGATTTGAGAACAAGCCCTCAAAAGAATATTGGGAGTTGAATAGCAGGACAAGATTAGAAATGAAACTATAAGTGAGATTACCCGAGTGCCATATGTGGATGAGATCTTGGTGAAGGGTAGATTGAGATAGTTTGGGCATGCTCTTCGCACTCACCGAGAGAGATTGGTTCGCCCCAAATTTTAACTGGGCTACACAAATCACTAGAAGAGTTGGAAGATCCCGGCCTACATGGCTAAGGACAATGAAGCATGAAGTAGGAGATGATGAATGAAGTAGTATTGATTTAAAAGCTCAAGATAGAGACAACTGGCGGAGTCTAGCTGAGGTCCATTGCGTCAATAGGCGTAGGAGGATATATATATATATATATATATATATATATATATATATATATATATATATATATATATATATATATATATATATATATATATATGGTTGCGTGTATATAAGCATTATTGTATATATTGCATCGAACACTGAGGGCATGTTAGCTATATATACAAAATACCAGTGTACACTGGATATTGGTCTGTGTCTGTGATATATTTCCATATTTCCTTTAATAGAAAGCTTGATTTTTACCTAAAGATTGCGTGAAAATTTGCAAATTATTATTGAAAGGTTGATTGAATATCGTTAAACTTTAAGGTAGCTGTTCGTTAAGAATTATCTCTCCATGGTACCCTTCACGTATGGAATTTGTTTATTTGAAGCATTGAATAACTGTACATTATATCATAAATTGACAAGGCTATATAGATTTTATTTGGTATATTTTTTCATACGGACTATTTCATTCATTTATGTTTTACAATAGGTTTTCTTATTGTACAAAACAAATCCCTAAAAGTTCTATATTTTTCCCAAGTTCATCTTAGCTTGTTTTGTATCAGTGGATAATGGAAGCATACCCATTTTGGTTTTTGTAATCATCTTAATTTAATAAATACATGAGATATTGTTAAGTGTATTTAAGGAATCAACAGCTATTAAAAAATAATCTAAGGTGCAATAAATTAATGCTGATAAAGTTACCGTTATTTGATTATGACTAAAGAAAAATCGTTTAGCAAGTTTTAGACTCTCCAGAATTTATATCAAAATACAAAAAGGAATCTTAATATATAAATAATTTTATTTTTTCTCACAACTGAAAAAAATTTTCTCTTTTCTCGTTAGTCACTTTTACAACAACAGTTCATAACACACTTGTCCTTGCTTCAGTATACAGATGTTTAGCTAGTTATCGTTTTGACAGATGTGATATACACTCCTACACATAATGGTTGTTCGTGCTTGTAAAACTGCTGTAGACACATTTACAATATATATATATATATATATATATATATATATATATATATATATATATATATATATATATATCTTTCTTCGTGGCCAAGCGGTATGTCAATGTTAATACAAGTTTCTTGGACCAAGGTTTGAATCCCGGCCGGTCAGAAGCTGTTGTTTTTGTGTGATTTCGCCTGGGTCTCTGATCCCGAGGTCGTTAAGAGAATCCAGACATTAATGTATCGAAATTATATGGCTTATTTGAATATATATTATTATTATTATTATTATTGTTATTATTACTATCCAAGCTACAACCCTAATTGGAAAAGCAAGATGCTATAAGCCCAGGGGCTCCAATAGGGAAAAATAGCCCAGTGAGGAAAGGAAATAAGGAAATAAATAACTGAAGAGAACAAATTAACAATAAATCATTCTAAAAAAAGTAATGTCAAAAGAGATATATCATATGTAAACTATTAACAACGTCAACAACAAATATGTCATATATAAACTATAAAAAGACTCATGTCCGCCTGGTCAACAAAAAAGCATTTGCTCCAACTTTGAACTTTTGAAGTTCTACTGATTCAACAACCCGATTAGGAAGATCATTCCACAACTTGGTAACAGCTGGAATAAAACTTCTAGAGTACTGCGTAGTATTGAGTCTTATGATGGAGAAGGACTGGCTATTAGAATTAACTGCCTGCCTAGTATTACGAACAGGATAGAATTGTCCAGGGAGATCTGAATGTAAAGGATGGTCAGAGTTATGAAAAATCTTATGCAACATGCATAATGAACTAATTGATCGACGGTGCCAGAGATTAATATCTAGATCAGGAATAAGAAATTTAATAGACCGTAAGTTTCTGTCCAACAAATTAAGATGAGAATCAGCAGCTGAAGACCAGACAGGAGAACAATACTCAAAACAAGGTAGAATAAAAGAATTAAAACACTTCTTCAGAATAGATTGATCACCAAATATCTTAAAAGACTTTCTCAATAAGCCAATTTTTTTGTGCAATTGAAGAAGACACAGACCTTATATGTTTCTCAAAAGTAAATTTGCTGTCAAGAATCACGCCTAAAATTTTGAAAGAGTCATACAAATTTAAAGAAACATTATCAATACTGAGATCCGGATGTTGAGGAGCCACCATCCTTGACCTACTTACAATCATACTTTGAGTTTTGTTAGGATTCAACTTCATACCCCATAATTTGCACCATGCACTAATTTTAGCTAAATCTCTATTAAGGGATTCACCAACCCCAGATCTACATTCAGGGGATGGAATTGATGCAAAGAGAGTAGCATCATCTGCATATGCAACAAGCTTATTTTCTAGGCCAAACCACATGTCATGTGTATATAGTATGAAAAGTAATGGGCCAAGAACACTACCCTGTGGAACACCGGATATCACATTCCTATACTCACTATGGTGCCCATCAACAACAACTCTTTGAGATCTACTACTTAAAAAATCAATAACAATGCTAAGAAACGACCCACCCACTCCCAACTGTTTCAGTTTGAAAACAAGGGCCTCATGATTAACACGCATATATGTATATTTATGTATATATATATATGTATATATATATATATATATATATATATATATATATATATATATATATATGTATATATATATATATATATATATATATATATATATATATATATATATATATATATATATATATATATATATATATATATATATATATATATATATATATATATATATATATATATATATATATATATATATATATATATATATATATATATATATATATATATATATATATATATATATATATATGATAAATTTTGCGCATTTAGACGTGTTTTCCATATTCAAATAAACCATATATTTTTGATACATTAATGTCTGGATTCTCTTAACGACCTCGGGAACAAGCCCCAGGGGAAATCACACAAAGACAACAGCTTCTGACCGGCCGGGAGTCGAACCCTGGTCCAGGAAACTTGTATTAACATTGACATATCACTTTGCCACGAAGATATATATATATATATATATATATATATATATATATATATATATATATATATATATATATATATATATATATATATATATATATATATATTATATATATATATACACACACACACACACACATATATATATATATATATATATATATATATATATATATATATATATATATATATATATATATATATATATTTGTGTGTGTGTATGTGTTAGATTTTTTATTTGCTGTATTATCATTTTCTCTATTATTTATATTTATCTTGCTGTTTTGAACTCAAAATAGAAAATAGGATTAAATTTAACTTTTGTTGAAAATTTATTGAGTTATTGATTGCTTTGTTTTGGTATTTTTTTCTTATTTTTCCAGCGAGCCCAGAAATAGGTTTTATTTCTGTATAAAGTTACCATTTCCAGGAACTCCCTCGACCTTTCGTTACGAAACACCTTTTCAAAACTCTTGAAGTCTGTCAATAGTATATTTTAAGTCTTAGCTTTTTTGTTCTCCTTTTAAATTGAGCTTTCGTCATTAAAATTCCACCAAGATTTACATATTTCAGTAATGTTATTTTGGATCAATAATGTATGTTTATTTACTAATGGTTCTAGCTTTGTGTAAATGATAACATGCAATATTTTCTGTGAATTTGTTGAAGTTACTAATTTTTAAAGTGATTTCTTTAGGTTTGCACCACAGATGTATTTTATGGATGCATAAGAAACGGTTTTCTTCAGGCAATTTACTTTTGGGATATTTTCTGAACTATACAGATTGTTATAATATATTCTAAACAAAAATAGCTCTGCAAATAACCGGCATCAACGGACTATATTGAAATTCGGTAATCCAGAAAGATTGAGAAGCCTAACGTGTTTAATTTTAATAATCCAATTTGAATCATAAACTGGATGCAATTTGCATTAACAAGGCGTGTTGTCTAACTCTTCATTATTTAAAAAGCTCTTTTCACATGCCACCGGCGGCGGAGAATTTCAATTAATAAAGATCCATTGCGTGTTGTGGTTTTAGTATTGCATTTCTTGTCATCGTGAAACCCGTGAAGAATGAAATTAAATTTCTTCTCGGATTTTCCGGAAGAAATGGAAAGGGAGAGTGACAGTATGATGAAAGTCGTATGAGGACTAAAGATTTATAAGTTATTTTCATAAGCCATTTATTTCCATCTATTTCCTAACCGTTTATGTTGTCAGCTTCTATGAAATATAACAAATTTAATACTGTAAAACACGAACGTGCACATACACACACCACACACATATATATACACATGTATATTTACACACACAAACATATATATATATATATATATATATATATATATATATATATATATATATATATATATATATATGTATATATATATTCATATATATATATATATATATTATACACACATATATATATACATATACACACACACACACACACACATATATATATATATATATATATATATATATATATATATATATATATATATATATATATATATATATATATATAATTGTATACATGTATATATTCGTAAATATCAACCATAAATTAAATTTAATAATAAATTCAATAATGGGAGTATATATCCTCTGGAAATACTTTTATGATTGTTATTTCTTACCGGGCAAGGACTCGAACCTATGCCTCTGAGTGGAAACAATTCCAACAGTAGACTCTACCAATGACTGAATTCGGAATCCGACAGGGATATATAAAATAGAATCTGGATTAACTTATATCTCTATTGATAGCTCATTGGTACAGTCTACTATTAATATTGTTTTACTGGAGAGGCATCGATTCGACTCGGTCTAAACAGAAGGATTTGTCATAAATTGATATCCATTGGATATATATTCCTGTGGTTGAATTCAATATTAAATCCCATTTGTGGTTCATATTTACATCTACTGAAAATCATGTGTTAGAGACAAATGACCATTATAGATTTAGTTCGAACTCATCAGTACCCTATCAGGAATATGTTCAGTGTTCTTGGAATTAACTTATATCTCCCTTTATGGCTTATTTGTAGAGTCTACTGTTAGCATTGCTTCGACTCAGAGGCATAGATTCGAGTTCTTGCCCAAACAAAAGTGTTTACCATAAAAGAATTTCCAGTGGAAATACCATTTACCTCTAAGGTTGCATCCAACATAAAATCCCCTTTTGCGTATGCTGTATACATCTGTTAAAGTCAATTGCGTTAATGATAAATGGTCACACTTGTACAAACACGCATATATGCATGTATGTATGCATGTACTGTATATATGTATACATATACTTATGTGTATATATATATATATATATATATATATATATATATATATATATATATATATATATATATATATATATATATATATACATATATTATATGAATGTGTATGGGTGTGTGTTTGTGCATTATTACATTATATTTTGAAAGCTATTTTATTCCTAACAAGACTCTAGAAGATGATTTTGAAAACGCAGAATTTTCTCGCAGTGCTGCTTTATATTTGCGTTATGCAATGGTTCAGTACCATCTAATTGTATAATAATAAGGTTAGTGATTTGAATAGAACTCCTTAAGTAAAGGGAAGTATTCTCTCCCTTTGTAAAATAATTTGAGAAAAGATGTTACATGCATCTTGTTTTTTTTCTCTCTTTTTTTCTCTCTCTCTTTTTTCTTTTTCCGATTGCATGAGTGTGTGCTTCTCTGTGTTTCAGTCGCACTGTAAGGCCGTGGGCTGTGTCAGATGGTTAATTATGTATTTGAATTGGATTCTGCCGACGTGTTTGGATTTTGCCAAGGAAGAATTGATTAAATTAGACTTCTGGTCTCATTCCGGAGGCGTAGTATTTTAATTGACATTTGCGAATTCTGCTTTTTTATGACTGATTTCTAGTTCGCTTAATTCTTTTATTCCTGGCTGTTTAATCATAAAGAAATGTGGAAAATCACGGTGACTGCCTATAATGAATGAAAATAAACAACTCGTGTGAACAAAAAGAGATAGAGATCAGTTATTTGGTTTATATGTATGACTTTTGTAAGGAAATTTCATGTTTCCAAAATTACTGCCCAGCGAGGTGTTCTATGTTAGCTAATGCCGGGGTTATCTGCAATTCTTTCGCTACTTTACATATTGTGAAAAGTCTTTCGGAATTATATAATTCTCATTATGTCCATTACTTTCCATATGCATAGTTTATCTTGGCAGTGAGACCTTTGTTTTATATATTATGATTGTGCTCAATGATTCCTATATTTCTTACATGAGCGTTAATTATTTTTTGTAATAACAATGTACTTCATATGCTATAAGACTCTTGCTTACTTGCGTTCTGCAGCTTGTGTATTTGTCTATGTCATTCGTTTGCGTTTACGAAACATACTCTTTCAGTATGTGATTGCATTTTAGTTTATCTTGTCGATATATATATATATATGTATATATATATATATATATATATATATATATATATATATATATATATATATATATATATATATATATATATATATATATATATATATATATATACATATATATATATATATATATATATATATATATATATATATATATATATATATATATATATATATATATATATATATATATATATGCTTCAGTGAAGGGCACCATGACTCGAAACATAGGAGAGAGAGAGAGAGAGAGAGAGAGAGAGAGAGAGAGAGAGAGAGAGAGAGAGAGAGAGAGAGAGAAAGCAATTGTAGAATAACATAGCTTAAGACGCACAAACAAAGACCTTCTACCGTTTAGTCATGGGATACCTTGTGCATATAATTAATTGTCTCATACAAGTCAATGTACTTGAAAATGCATTCAGATATCCTAAGTCAATTCATTGACTCGGAAATTCCTTTACCAGGCAATGATGCTGTTAGCATCTTTGGAATGTCTTTGACGCCATCGCTATCGAATGCAGTGGATCGTGATGTAGGAACCTTGACAGATAATCCAGGTCATCTGCATATCCAATTACAGAGCAATCAATGGGCAGTCCTCTACCATTTCTAATCACAATGAAAGTCTCCGGAATTAGAGAGGCTCTGTCACCCATTCCCATTGATCTTGTCAAAGACCGTGATACGAAACCTGGCGCTTATTTTGTCTATTTTGTCTAGTTGTCTATGGTTTAATTATGTCTTCTATTTCTGTTTTTTCCTAATTATTTTTAGGCTCGTCACGTCTGTCACCGTGACTCAGCCACGCTTGTATTTTATCACTTTTCGTTCCTTTATTTTTTACGGGCATGGGCGAGATAGGGACATTGGCGGTTTCTGATCCCATAAATATGACAAAAAAAAACCGTATACAGTATGTAGGGAATATGCTTAGATCAGCAGTATGACAGCGCTTGTGAGCATATCTCAAAAATCCTTTATGTTAACTCAGAGAGTACAATCTCTAGCACCACCTTCGTATTTTAGTATATATATATATATATATATATATATATATATATATATATATATATATATATATATATATATATATATGTGTGTGTGTGTGTGTGTGTGTATGTATGTATGTATGTATGTATGTATATCTGTGTGTGTGACAATTTTAACAATAGCCCCATAATTTTGTTCTTTTCAAATAAGCCACAATTATCTTTTATATCAAATTCGTTCTGCACTGGAATGAAAACCTTTGCTGGGTTTAAATCAAGTATATACTTATAAAGAATTATGGAAGTTGATTCCGACTCTGCAAGATGAAATTTTTTTTCGAATTTTTTCGTGGCACCTCTGTAAGAGTCAAGTTTGACTTATTGGATTGGTAATTCTCCACCCTTTTCATAATAATAATAATAATAATAATAATAATAATAATAATAATAATAATAATAATAATAATAATAATAATAATAATGCACATTGACCCCGAGGCAGAGGGACTTCGATATTTATAAGATATATATATATATATATATATATATATATATATATATATATATATATATATATGTGTGTGTGTGTATATATATATATATATATATATATATATATATATATATATATATATATATATATATATATATATGTGTGTGTGTGTGTGTGTGTGTGTGTGTATGTATATATATGTATATGTATATATGTATATATATATTTATATATAAATATTATATATATATATATATATATATATATATATATATATATATATATATATATACATATATATATACATACGCACACACACAAATATAACGAATATATGGTTAGTTTTAGGTGACATTTCAACACTCTTCATTTAATCATGCGACACAACATCATAGCTCATTTGATCATGCGTAAGGTTATTATCAGACAATTTATCACCCGACATTTCAATACCAACACATTTCATCACTCGACTTTTCATCACTTTTACCTCAATATATCATAATTTTTACACTAAATAATTCTAAGATAAAACAGAGAAGAAGAATTTTCCAAGCACTATAAAAAATATAATTATGAATTTCCATTGTAAAATTCATATTACCATACTTATCGGTGAACATCACAACTATCACTTTACCCTTCACATGCAAGGGAGATGCGAAGAATTCACCGTCCAATTAGCCTAATTGGCTGTTGGAAGTTGCTGTCATTAACCAGCAGTTAATTCATGAAGTGACAACATTGCAATTTTTCATATAGGATAGCTAATTTAAAAAGATTTTTACATCAACACATAGTATTTTATATGTAAATGTTCCGTCTAGGAGCATTAAAGGGATTTGTGGGAATTTTCTGTTTTTTTTTTTTTTTTAAATAATTTTTGAAGATAATACAAAGGAAAATTTGATAAGTACTTATATATATATATATATATATATATATATATATATATATATATATATATATATATATATATATATATATATATATATATATATATATGCTTGTAATAACCATACTTAGCTGACTTACAGCTGTCGCTCAGAGAGTTTATGCTTCAAGTGAAAAGGGATAAAATTTGACCATAAAACAAACCTCTTTTAGGTGAAACATAGGAGTATAAATGGTGGGCTATCCTCAAATCTGTACTCTTTAGTATGGACTGAACTGTTCCTCCTTTACTTAAACCAGATAGCTCTGTCACTCACTTTCCAGAGGAAAAAGCAACCCCTTTGGCTGATGTGTTTGGCAAAAACTCGATCTTACTCATTCCAGTTTTCCTGAAGCTAAACTAACTAGTTTACCTTTTCAGTCCTGTGAAATTAATACAGTGTTATTGGACTTTAATGTTTATGAAGGTGTAGACCCCAATGTAAATTTTCCTTTTTTTAATGAAGAAGCTGATGTCTTAGTTCGTGAGCTGTCTGTATTTTTTCAAAAGTTAGCAATTAGAAGTTATTTTTGACTACCGCCCAGTTTCCATAACTCTAATATTATCTAAAGTTTTTGAACGTTTTTTGGCAAATCGTGTTGGTAGCTATGCTGAAAGTAACCATCTGTTCCTTTGATTTTGGTCAGTAAATTCGTATGATCTGCCTTGATTTTAATGCTTCCTTTTATCTTGCTAATCATGAGGCCATTTTTTTCTCCAACTTAAACAGGTTAGTGTTTTCTTAATATCATTATTGAATTTTTAAGTCATAGATTGCAGAGAGCAGTTGCTGATGGCCAGTTATATAAGTTTAATATCTTGTGTTCCTCAAGGTAGTGTTCTTGGTCCACTACTTTTTATTCTATATACTCATGATACATGGTTTGGGCTAGAAAAAATGCTGCTGGCATATGCAATTTATGCTACTCTTTTTTTCATCAATTCTAACTTCTGAAAGTAGACATGGTTGCTGGATCCATTAATAGAGATCTAGCTAAAGTTTAGTGCATGGTGCATTTCTATCAATATACAATTCAGCCAAAATTTTAGGTGTAATTCATGATAACACGTTTACTTTTAGAGGCACATTCAGTCTGTTTCTTCTTCAATTGCACAAAAAACACAGCTTATTAAGAAAGCCTTTTAAGATTTTCGACGATCAGTCTATTCTGAAGAAATATTTTAATTCTGTTTCGAATACTGTTCCCTGGTCTTCAGCTGCTCACTCTCGCCTTAATTTGTTCGATAGAAACTTGCAGCCCATTAAATTCCTTATTCATGATCTCGATATTGATCTCTGGCTCCGTTGTTAAGTTATCTCATTTACACAATACTACACAGTTTTCAAAAAGTTTTATTCCAGTTGTAACCAGATTGCAGAACTATCTTCCTACTCAGGCGGTAGTATCGGTGGAGCTTCAGAAGTTAAAACTTTTTATAATTTTTATTAGGTAGTAGGTTGGCCAGGGCACCAGCCACCCGTTGAGATACTACCGCTAGAGAGTTATGGGGTCTTTTGACTGGCCAGACAGTACTACATTGGATCCTCCTCTCTGGTTACGGTTCATTTTCCCTTTGCCTACATACACACTGAATAGTCTGGCATATTCTTTACATATTCCCCTCTATCCTCATACACCTGACAACACAGATTACCAAACAATTCTTCATCACCCAAGGGGTTACTGCACTGTAATTGTTCAGTGCCACTTTCCTCTTGGTAAGGGTGGAAGAGACTCTTTAGCTATGGTAAGCAGCTCTTCTAGGAGAAGGACACTCCAAAATCAAACCACTGTTCTCTGGTCTTGGGTGGTGCCATGGCTTCTGTACTGTGGCCTTTCACTGTCTTGGGTTAGAGTTCTCTTGCTTGAGGGTACACTCGAGCACACTCTCCTGTCTTATTTCTCTTCCTCTTGTTTTGTTAAAGTTTTTATAGTTTATATAGGAGATATTTATTGGTGTTACTCTTCTTAGAATATTTTATTTTCCTTTTTTCCTTTCCGCACTGAGCTATTTTCCCTGTTGGAGCCCCTGGGCTTATAACATACTGCTTTTCCAACTAGGGTTGTAGCTTAGTAAGTAATAATAATAATAATAATAAACAGACTGACACAAGTCTCGTTCTATAGTTTATATATCATTGATCTATTTTACCGTTGCAATGATCTTAAAATATTCTATATTTTCTATTCATTACCTATATATAGTTTAATTGCCATTTCCTTATATCCTTTCCTCATTGTTCTGCTTTCCCTGCTGGAGCTCAGGGACTAATCAGGTTTCCTGTAGTCTGGGCACAAATCCCTTGCAGGATATTGGCCTTGTGCATGAAGGAATTCCACCTATTTCCTATAACAACATACTGATTTCAACCATATCACCAGGAAACACAATGATTTAACTATACTATCCACTATATTGTACTGTGTTAAGTTTTCAAAAACTTGCCAAAATTAATTGTGGTGTAGGCTAGCTGAGAGTAGGACCAATTCTTGTCATATGTGTAATATGTCGTAATGTAAATATTTTTAGAATGAAGCTGTTGGCTAAATCTTATACCGGTTCAGGGTCAGATATATATATCCGGGGGCTATATCTCAGCCATGAATAAAATAATAACTAACAATGAAAGAAATATTACTCTTAAAAAATCGATTGGTATTCAGATCGGGTGACAAATTGTTTCTTGATAACAGAAATTTGACTGAGTTTTTAATGTGAACTTCAAAATATACCTGGATTATTATATGGAAAAGTTTGTGATTCTCATTCATCATATAAGGGGTACTAAATTATTTCTGGGTATTAATTAAATGTAAATATTGCTCCGACGTCATCCCAGAACTCAAGTTTAATATTAGAATATCCCTTGCATATGTCAATATTGTTAGCAATGTAGCCTAAGTTGATAAAAGATGTGATTCAAATTCATAAATTGAATGAATATACTTTTTTTTATCAATATATTTTAAATCCCAGGATCACCATGAATCTCGTAAATTAGTTCAATCACCCGCTAATTTGATTTCATATTTTTTTTTCCTTTGAAGATTTTGAAACTTCAGCTATCCTCATACAATAAAACTTGTGATTCTTGTCATTTCCTTACTACAGGTAGTATTAAGATAATACAACTATTTTTATTAAAATAGCTAGAATATTGAAAATTACGTTATGCGGTGTTCAATTATATCATAATTCAGTAGTTAATACACATAACAATATCTAGAACTGCATCACTGAGGCAAAGTTGATGGGGTCAATGAGTATCGATTAATTTGATTCCTATTTGTAACCAAAAATTCCATGTATGAAAAATTCCATTTTTACACTTGCTGTTAACCAGCCCGGGTCAACTTTGTTCAATATGGACCTATGGTACGAATTGAGGTGGGTGCGTCACTAGAAAGGGAACTCGCATTCTCTTTTTATAAAACCCTTCATTTTTATGGCACAGCAGCCCTAGCAGTAATAACAATTTCTGAATATGATTGCACTTTTGGAATCAAATTGCAAGTTAATGATCAATATGTAATTATTTCTGAGTAAAAAAAGTATTTGATCTAGGATATCCTTCCTAAATTACGCTTGTACTATGATGATTATATTCCCCTTTCTTGTATATGTACATAACTTAAATTATTCAGCAACATGAAGGCATAAGTGTAACAGATGATTTTTTTGTGAAAATTCGAACCTAAATTATAAAATGATCCAAAAATATGCGGGTGAATGTTATTGTCACGTGTCCTTCGGTTACATAAGTCATTCGGAGGAGTCAGTGGGGGCGACTAACAACAATATATAGCCTAAGTCCAAAGAGAACTGCTGTAGAAATGGTTGAAGGAAAATTGAGAAAGTTGAACCTGATTCGAAGGATTCAGTACAACTGCGTTTTAAGAAAGCCATGCGTTAAGCATCGAAATTAGAAGTGAGGGAAGAGTTTTGATAAATGAAGGACATACGAATACTAGCAATCATTACATATTCATGTGTGTAGATGCGTTTGTGAGTGCTAGAATATTGCGTCACCTCATACTTGGCACAATAGAATAAATTTGAAATAAGATGGCCGATTTAGAAGCGGCGTCACACATGAGGATATTACGGGAAATCCCTTCCCTGTTTGTGGATCTCACAGTCGAAAATAAGGAAATCGCACGAGCTTAAGCTAGGATTTAGGGAGCTTGAGCCGCAGTGAACCAATTGCGGCCCAAGGATAGAAACAAATGAATGCTTGTTTACATTACTGAGCCCCATGGGGTGGAAGAAGCAGATGTTCCAGTGAGCATAGTGGCCTTGGGGGGAATTGTAACTACGCTTTATTTATGTCGAGAAACGTATTTTCAGTTTTCAGTTTATTTAGCAGCGTATTAGGAACCCCCACATAAGTGTGAGTGCTTTTGAATAAATTAGCATCCGACAAATTAATGTATATAACAAATGGAAAGCTTCCTACTCTACCTATTACGAAATTTGTCCATATATTTTGCTATTTTTCTTCCTAATTTATTGTGGCAACGTCGATTCAGATACATTTTCCCATTAATCAAAGGGTACTTGGGTTCATGGTTACAAAATTTTGTTCGTTCATAAGATTTAGCTTCTTTTTAAACTTTGCTCACATGCTTGGTATTTCTACATCTACTAAAAAAACAAAACAAAAAAACTTTTCCATTTTCAGTCAAAGTCATTTCTTGAAGTTGATTGTGAAGTTTGAGATCCCATAAATTATGGTAGACATGCCTTTATGGAATGGACTGTTTTCTAGCATTATTATTATTATTATTATTATTATTATTATTATTATTATTATTATTATTATTATTATTATTATTATTATTATTATTATTATTATTACTGCGGATGACACAAGGAACAACACTTAATCATGGGGTAAACATTCAGAATATTATTTGTGACGATTTGCTACCAAATCTACAAAGATGTTTGAATTACTGTTACAGATTTTGTGACTTTCGTTGGGTGATATTTAATCTTAACTAAAAACTTCCATTTTGTACAAACAGTGCTAATGTTATTTATACATTCATCAGATGATATTCTGTTTTGTATTTTTCCTTCGCTTTTCATTTGCATTGGGAACATTTTATTGCCTACTACTTGTTTTACATTTCTTCAACAGACTTCTTCACTGGAGGTACCACAATGCCCAGTACCAGAAGTATTTTTATCATACAGTATGTAAACGTGGATATTATTTCATGGCTGTAAAATGACTTAACTGCCCCCAGCAAAAGACAGGCTGTGAATGCTACCCTTAATCACCGTGTACAAATCGAATAATTTTCCCAGTATTTTGCCCGAGTTATTGTATTTGTATTCATGTGTGTATATATATATATATATATATATATATATATATATATATATATATATATATATATATATATATATATATATATATATATATATATATATATATATATAAAAGGATAGAGAGTTATTGCTAAGTATTTTGCAATTTGAGATACAAATTCTTAACATTATTTCTATCAGTAAAGTTTAAAATTTCTGTTTTTATGCGTTCAATTTAAAGAAAGCGTTTTTCTCTCTCCTTGCAACCGAACGCAGCGTCCTTAGAATTTTCGCTTTACCCTCCTGGCTTTGTAAATATGTCGAAGAGGG
>NC_090732.1:111305549-111313049 GCF_036898095.1 Palaemon carinicauda
GTGCTCAAATATAAATAAATTTCTACCTCAAATTGGGATCGAAGCCTAGTCACTTCAAATAGAAGGCAAGATTGCTATAAATCATACCACCAGAGGCTTTTAAAGATGTTGGACCCTAAGTGCTATCTGGCTTATAGAAGTTAGTGATAGAAATAACTTCAATCTCTCAAGGCAAGTTACATTACATACCCTCGGCATTAATACTATCCATTCTTTTATAGGTATAAAGATTGCTCTTGAGGGGCACAGTCAAGGGGCAGGATAATGTCTAATATAGAACAACCATATATTTATGTGAATAGAGCCCTTTCTGCCCAAGCTAGGAAAAAGGAGGACCAGGCAAAAACTGCTTATGGTTCAGCAGGCAGACCTCTAGACTTCCCCCAAATCTCTGATCCCAATCTCACAAGTAGGCTATAATGAGACGCTCAAATTTCCAACTCTTGATAAATGATCCAGGGATTTATGGTGTGTGGTCTTATGCCTGAAAAATAATCATATGAGTATTTGTTTGATTTTTCCTAATTTTCAAGGATATTATACAGAAAATATCTGTCCCTAATATCTGTAATCTAAAAGATCTTTACACTTTATAGTTTGTTAACCATAACGTTTTATTTTTATTTATGACTTTTATCCTGTTAGTCTTTTCTTGACTGATTTTTTTTATATATATTTGGAAAGATACATTCTAACTTTTTTTGTGCCTGTTATTAACTCCTAAGGACTTTTCCTCATTAACCCTTTGAGTAACATGAGATGCATTTTACATCCTAATATTTATGCTGTCTTCTGCAGCGCTTCCAGTAATTACCATTCTTTTTCTCTATCTTTTATCATATACCTTTACAATTGTATAGTTGTATATTAATGGGGTTGATATTTATTCAGCTGTCCGGTAAAAAACAGTTGTAAAGTCACATCTCCGATAATTATTGTGCCAAGATGAGTTAAGTAAAATGTCCCCAATAAGGGCTGGGGACTAAGTGCCAACTAATTCGAAACATTACAAAATAGTTTAATGGCATATTTTCCTTCATATTTGATTTAGAATAACAATAATAAGTTTTAAAATGATTTTTATCAAGATTTTGGGGGTAATTAAATTATTTTAAGTTCCTGCTACTTATATGATCATCCTAGGTTTTAACTTGGATTTTCATAGCAAGCTTAGTAAGCATAAATTTGATTTTTATATAGCGGTTTTAAGGCAATACAAGAGTAGTACTTTTTAGATGATATATAGTGATACTTATGTAATCCTCCAAGATTTACAAATATGAATTCTTCTTTCCTCATTTATGTATCATGCAGCTTTGCTTGTGTGTATCTGACAATTAATATTGTTCTGGTTTCTTTATTTACTGCTTCTGTTTGATTTTACTTATTCTATAATTTCACATCGTTGTGCTTTTCTTATTTTTCTCAAATGATGATTTGATGAGAAACATTTGATTTGCAATTGACCTGTTTGTATTCTAGCTTCATGTAAATGTTTGCGCAATTTCAGTAAAGTCTACGAAAATTATACTGGTGAAATTTCTCTTGCCATACCATACAATAGTTATCAGTTGCTTACTGTATGTGACCAATGATTAAGAAATTGGAGCGAAGGAATTGTGAACAATCTTTATTTTTTTTACATAAAATCCTTACTCATTATGTTTTCTTTTTAAAAATAAAGCCGTACCGACCGAAGCATAGGATGGCATGCGTTCCAAAGCAATTTGTTATACAAAAATAATGGTAACTGTTAAACTGTAAGTTAATTAAATTTTATAGGCAATAATATTTCAGTTATTAAATCTCCTTTTTAACTACTTTTAACTATGTTGTGAAAAAAAAAATTAAGTTGTCACCAGAATTGTGCAATCTCTATGAAATTTAAAAGCTTTCAATTTTCTTCTGGAAATTTTTAACCTTACTATAAAAAGAAATAAATTATTGATATGTGATTTTGAAGAGATCCATGCTTACCCCCTCAGTGCTTTTTATTATTTTTTTCCATTTCCCTGCTGGAACAAAAGCTAGAAAGATTCAGTATTTTCCTTTCACTTTTTATTTAGTTTTCAGAATGTATATGCTGTAATAACGGCGCAGCACATATCTGCCACAAAATTGCCTCCCAGTCAGATTTGTCACACAGACAAAAACAAACTTTTTTGAACATTTATATGTAACGTTCCACAGATATTTCAGCCGTCTCAAAGCTTTGTCGTTTGCTCTCATATTCTTCTCAATATTCAGCATTCTGTAATATCATCATCATCATCATCATCATCTGTTGTTAGTCCACTGCAAGACACGGCACCAGACATGTCCTTCCACAGGCGTCTGTCTATGGTTGTCTATGCCAGACTATACCTGCAAATTTTCTAAACTCGTCAATCCATCGTCTTCCCTTTCTTCTCTGCCTCGTGTGCAGCCTCAGGCTATATGTATAGTAGAATACGTGGGGAAAATTAGAGGGTAACACACTTCTAGAAATAAAAAACCTCATAAGATTAGGAATTCTATATATATATACATATATATATATATATATATATATATATATATATATATACATATATATATATATATATATATATATATATATGTATATGTATATATATATATATATATATATATATATATATATATATATATATATATATATATATATCAAATACGTCACAGTTACCCTTTGATGTCGAATTCACTCTGCCATGGGAATTCGTAGGGAAATTTATTTAATGATAAATATTTATCATTAAGGGTATTTCCCTATGGTTTTAGATTCCATAGCGGAGTGAATTATATATTAAAGGTTATTTGTGGCTTATTTTAAAGACAGTAAATCAAGAGCGTTAGTGATAAAATTATAAAAATCACACACAAAAAATACAATATTATCAAAATATTTATTCATATTTCTTCCTTTCATTTGCGGCTCCATTTCTTCAACGCATTATATATTTAGTTGTTTTACTTGAATAATTTCAAAATGTCAAACCACAGACAAGTCAGTTTTAATATTTCCTCTGGATTCATCATAGTGAGTGTTAATGATCCACAAGATATTTTTATGGTGCAATAGTTTCCTATATTTAACCATTATCAAATATCACCAGTATTGAGTGTACAGTATCTGTGAATATTAAAAAATGTAAATTTAATTTTGATGGAAATTTCTATGAAATTGTGTTTGGTATGACGATGGTAAATCCTTTGCCCTTTCTTTTTTCAAGTATAGATGTAGTCTATTTTTTCAATACAAGATTAATCCTTTCAACTTAGTTCTCTCAATTCCCTGGTATCGTGTATCAATGTTATTCTGGGAATTCTAAATGAAAATGTCGACGTTGGAAGTTTCCTGCCTTTTAATAATTCACTGGTTTCATCATAATATGCACTATAAAAAAGATCTCGATAATTCTTTCTTGCACGTTTTGATTATTAGAAGAGCCCAAATTATTTTCTTATTCAGAACGTTTACCTATAACTTATCATATTTACATTATCAAGACATCTGTATTTTTTGTTTGTCTCTGAGGGAGCTAAGAATATGTAGCCTTGATTAAATAGATAACGAGTTTACTAAAAATAGAAGAAATTACCGTATATCTGTTTTCCTAATCACTTGCTTGAAAAACTGTGTAAATTTAGTCTATATTCAAGGAAAAACATTTTTAACTACTGATTAAAGAAAGTTGAGGCAATGATTTAAATATCTAAGGATGAGGTTAGTTTTATGAAATAGATACACATTGAAAATATGACATTTGATAACAGACTCAAAATGATAATAGTATGATTATCTCTAGTATGCCGTGTTCAGAATTAATTTATCTTATGTTGGCCAGACATCTAAAGACCAAACCTCATGAAAATGCAGTCTCAAAAGGCTTCAGTAATAATATCTTGACTGTGCATTTGCTTAACTCAGGTCATCGGATTAACACGAGGAAGGGTGACTAAGTGATTCGTGTTATCCAAATCAGTATTTTGGTAGCAATGTTAATGTCAAACTAAATTTAAGCTTTGGTCAATTTTAATAATTTTCTTCACTATCGTTTCTATTAAATCTTACTTATTCAAGGTCTTGAAGAAACTGAGGTCATGGGACTCAGATGACATGTACAAATACTTCTCGTTTATGTATTTATATTACTGTGAATCTGACGATATAAAGGAAACGAAAGTAGTAACTCCAATTAAGTCTGCCTCCTACTCTCATGGCTTGATGAATATTTTATGCTTATCACGTGTTAGCTCTCTTCATTTTTACAGTCGTGCGCACACACACCTATTACTGTGAAAATTATTTTAATATTGATATAGATTAATATATATTGCGTGTCAGAGAGAGAGAGAGAGAGAGAGAGAGAGAGAGAGAGAGAGAGAGAGAGAGAGAGAGAGAGAGAGAGAGAGACGCTAAATCACTAGTAGTAAAAGGAATTTATGAATTATGGAATATTATCATTACATAAAGGTCTATATCTATGGGACTTTATGGCATTAGATGATTTTAAGTGCATTTTCTGTATGACCTCTCAATATTCAATGTCAAAGCCTTACTGGAATTTTGTCTTGTGGCGTCGGTCTTACATGTCAGCCATCCATGAAAATAGTTGATACATTGTTATGGTTATTGATATGCATGTATATTTTTCATGAAAATTTCCCAAATTTTATACCTGACGTCTGTCATCGCAAGTATAGTGTTCTTTTATGTGTAAAGTATAATTATATAGGTCTTGCATTTGATCATTTGTTAGTTTGGAGCCTTTCGCGAGCTATGGCTCCCTGAACCTTTTCTAACCGTATATTATTGCTAAAAACACCAACTGTTTGTGGGCTTCCCTAAAGAACTAAGCCTGTTGTTTCAAATGTTAGCTTTTAATACCTTTTACAAGGTGAAGGAAAATATATCATTATTCTAGTAAAACATTTTAGTTTTCAACCGGGCCTTATCATCACAATTCTTGTTAGCATGGTTCAAGGAGAAACTTGATACAAAG
Organism: Palaemon carinicauda; assembly: GCF_036898095.1. Taxonomy (NCBI): domain Eukaryota; kingdom Metazoa; phylum Arthropoda; class Malacostraca; order Decapoda; family Palaemonidae; genus Palaemon; species Palaemon carinicauda. The sequence continues at coordinate 111,310,553 of NC_090732.1, forward strand.
GGAGACCATTATAGATATTCCGTTTACGCCTAAGGTCCGTTCGTCTTTGTGCATTCACAATAATTTGATTATTAGGACTTTACTTAAATGTGAATCTGTGAGTTTTAATCTTATAGATTTTATTGGCAATTTTAAACATGGCAGGAACTTTGACGTGTAAGATGTACGTTTCATATTTGACTAGCCTGATCTTTAATTGACCGAGGTTGGCGCTGGCCTTGTGACTTTGTCCCTGAACTTTATACTAAATATAGCTGACATTATTATTATTATTATTATTACTTACTAAGCTACAACCCTAGTTGGAAAAGCAGTATTCTATAAGCCCAGGGGCTCCAACAGGGAAAATAGCTCAGTGCGGAAAGGAAAAAAGGAAAATAAAATATTCTAAGAAGAGTAACAACAATAAATATCTCCTATATAAACTATAAAAACTTTAACAAAACAAGAGGAAGAGAAATAAGATAGGAGAGTGTGCTCGAGTGTACCCTCAAGCAAGAGAACTCTAACCCAAGACAGTGAAAGGCCATGGTACAGAGGCTATGGCACTACCCAAGACTAGAGAACAGTGGTTTGATTTTGGAGTGTCCTTCTCCTAGAAGAGCTGCTTACCATAGCTAAAGAGTCTCTTCTACCCTTACCAAGAGGAAAGTGGCACTGAACAATTACAGTGCAGTAACCCCTTGGGTGATGGAGAATTGTTTGGTAATCTGTGTTGTCAGGTGTATGAGGATAGAGGAGAATATGTAAAGAATATGCCAGACTATTCAGTGTGTATGTAGGCAAAGGGAAAATGAACCGTAACCAGAGAGGAGGATCCAATGTAGTACTGTCTGGCCAGTCAAAAGACCCCATAACTCTCTAGCGGTAGTATCTCAACGGGTGGCTGGTGCCCTGGCCAACCTACTACCGTATGCAGGCATTCGTGTTTGACATACATATTTTGTACTCGGATGTGTTTCTATAAAGAAGAAAATTATGAATCCCAGGCCCATCTTTTGTTATTTCTTGCAAAATATCTAATACCTACTTAAGTTTCTCTCAACCAAGAGAATGTTATTCAAACTATTACTACACTTCTTTTTTTTTGCAAACATCTCATCATTGTGATATGATTAAATGTGTGTTTAAAGGGATTCAACGAATGTAACCTGAATGGATATAATTATGAAAAAGAGGATTACCGGTTTTTGAGGGAAATAAAATGTTTTAGGTGGGACTAAATGAAAACGATGTCGATAATTACTTCATGTATAAAAAAAACTCTGAACATTCTTTTATGAACATTCTTTTATTGCTTCCTAATAGAATTATATTGGCTTCCTTTAAAGATCCTTACTCCTACCCCTTGTAGTTCACCGAATGCAACATGATTCATTTTAATGGTTCGTCAAATAAACAAACCAATTAAAGTTACTGAAGGATTGATTAATATTAATTGCTCTATACGAGAAAAAAAAAAACATAAAAACATGCTTCTTTTATGGAATAATCTAATTAGCTGTGCTTTTAAAAGATGTAACAAAATAAAGTAAATGTTGTCGATAATTTTCTTCCTGGGAATGCCTTCCCCCCCCCCCCCCCCCACTGTAAAAAAATTAGGAATCCGATAGTCCGTTAGGTTTTTCTGCGAACCCCGGGCTTTAGGTCTCAAAGCTTTCATCGTTATTTCATTTCTATTAGAAGTTATTTTAAATGTTTTCATGTGGTTTTATGGGGGGTGAGCAAAGTAATTTTATCTTGCAAAAGAAAGGTTGAAAAAATTCAGTATTTATCCGCTTACAGTTTTTACCATTTTTACGAGAATTTAAAAGCTGCATTTCACCGGACCACAGATCTACCACAAAATTACTTTGCAATAAAATTGGTTATCCAAAATGGAAAAAGAAAAAATGGTTTCGGACTTTCATATGCCACGTTCCAAACATATTTCAACCAGAACATATTTCCTCTGTTTTACATGCTATTTTCAACACGCACAAACATAAACACATATATGTATATATATAAATGAAATGTATATATGTTTGTGTGTATGTATTTACACACAAACGAACCCCCCCCACACACAGACACACACACACACACACACACACACATATATATATATATATATATATATATATATATATATATATATATATATATATATTTAGTTACATACATACATATATATATATATATATATATATATATATATATATATATATATATATATATATATATATATATATATATATATATATATATATATATGCATTATATTTCCGAGACCTGTCTGCTTAGTTTTTTGCCTGATGTTATTTCGGAAATAAAAAAACAATCCCAATTACGCTCTGCCATTTTGTCATTTTGTATAAATCTTCAACTGCAGAAAAATTTTGTTTGAATTAATATGTGTGAGAGAGAGAGAGAGAGAGAGAGAGAGAGAGAGAGAGAGAGAGAGAGAGAGAGAGATTCTTGTTATTGGAATTACCTCGTTGAGGCTCGGCCCTGT
>NC_090732.1:111354592-111359592 GCF_036898095.1 Palaemon carinicauda
TTGTTTCCTTCTTGGTATTTACTTGTTTTATTCGTTTATCCCTATTGGAAAAGCAAGTTGAAGTGTTGCCGGTAAAAGGTGTTTGTCGTTGGTATATACAAATCCACTGTATGTTCATATATATATATATATATATATATATAAATATACTGTATATATAAACATATATATATTTATATATATGTATATATACATATATATATATATATATATATAATATGTGTGTATATATATATATATATGTATGTATATATATATATATATACATATATATATATATATATATACAGTCGGCGCGAGAAGTGAAGTCGCTGCGACAGCGGCGACTTCATTTCTAGCGCTTTTTGACAGTACCCCATAAAACCTTCCCTAATAAGCTTAAAGTAAGGGCGCCTGTCTGGCAGCATCGTACTGCTTGGCATCATCACCCGTGAGTCCCCAGTACGCTTCAGTTGCTCTCAGCGGTTTGTCACGAGTGGATGTATGCTAATTTTGCTCCGCGCTTGGACCCCTTTGTTCGCTGCATCGTACTTTGTGTCTGTGTTTTTATTTTGTGTACGTTATGTCTAGGAGTGTTGTTGGGCCTCAAGAGATTGCTGCGATCATAGACCTTCATAAGGCAGGTATCAGCAACAAAGATATCGCTAAGCAGAAAGGGTTATCAGTGCGTACAGTTCAACGTTGGGTCAAGCGGTTCGAGGATTCTGGTGGCACGTGCGTCCCTGTCCCTGTTCCTAAGCCTGGACGCCCTCGTATAACCTCTCCGAGGACCCTGAAGGTGATACATCGCCAGTTGAAGGCTGATCCTTCATTATCAGCCCCAGAAATCAAAGCAAGGAACCCTAGGCTATTAGGTCACGTGTCTCTTAGAACAGTGCAACAGCGCATCCATGACGACCTGCTTTTGCGTAGCTACAAGGCTCGCAAGAAACCCCTTCTCACAGATCGCCATAAGAGCCGTCGGCTTCAATTTGCCAAGAAATTCAGTGCTTGGGATATAGAACAGTGGAAGAAGGTGCTATGGACTGACGAAGCCACGTTCTTTGTTACGGGGAGCGGTGCGAAACGTGTTTATCGTCCTCCCGGGTCAGACGCTCACCTCCCGCAATACACACAAAAGACGGTTAAGCATCCTCCGAGTCTCATGGTATGGGCCAGTTTTTCGTATGGTGGTGTTGGGGAGTTAGTGGTATTACCAAAAAATCAAATGATGAACCAGTATAATTATTATGAATTATTGAATGACGTTTTGGAAAGCAGTTTTGAGAAATCGGGGGGCAGAGTTCTTTATGCACGACGGTGCTCCATGCCATAGTGCCCGTAGTGTTAAGAAGTGGTTGCAGGATTGTGCTATCCCTTACTTTGATGATTGGCCTGGTAACAGTCCTGATCTTAACCCTATTGAAAACCTCTGGGCCATCATCAAAGGTAAGTTAAAGAACATCCCTACGACATCCATCCCACAGTTGGAGGCGGCTATTCGTCAAGTGTGGGGGGAACTTCCCAAAGAAACCTTAGAGAAACTGGCTGCAAGCGTTCCTAGACGACTAAGAGAGGTGATTAAACGTCGGGGGAACGTAACCAAATATTAATTTTATATGTAAGTACCAGATTTCAACTTTTTTTAACTAATATAAAAAAAAATTGTGTTTTTTTTCAGCGGCGACTTCACTTCTCGCGCCAACTGTATATATATATATATATATATATATATCTCAACCACAATGGCTTTTTGTATCGAATTCTGGATTTGTCAATGTATATCCACTGGAACTTCATTTATGATAAATGCATTTAGCTTGACAAGGATTCGAGCCTTTACCTCCTGAGTCGAAACAATATCAGCAAGGAACCCCTAGCCAACCTTGCTATCAGGAGAGATATAAATTTATTACAAGTCTAATATGCATATTTCTTTCGAATTCAGGAATCTGTTTTTAGACTTCAAATCAACCCGTCTCCACCAACTATTATTATTATTATTATTATTATTATTATTATTATTATTATTATTATTATTATTATTATTATTATTATAATTATTATTATTATTATAACTTGCTAAGCTACAACACTAGTTGGAAAAGCAGGATGCTATAAGCCCAGAGGCTCCAACAGGGAAAATAGCCCAGTAGGGAAATGAAACAAGGAAGAAAAAAAAATATTTTAAGAAGAATAACATCATTAAGATAGATATCTCCAATATAAACTATAAAACTTTAACAAAACAAGAGGAAGAGAAATAAGATAGAATAGTGAGCCCGAGTGTACCCTCAAGCAAGAGAACTCTAATCCAAGACAGAGAAAGACCATGCTACAGAGGATATGGCACTACCCAAGACTAAAGAACAAATGTTTGATTTTGGAGTGTTCTAGAAGAGCTGCTTACCATAGCTAAAGAGTCGCTTATACCCTTACCAAGAGGAAAGTGGTTACTGAACAATTACAGTGCAGGAACCCCTTAGGTGAAGAAGAATTGTTTGGCAATCTCAGTGTTGTCAGGTGTATGAGGATATAGGAGAATATGTAAAGCCAGACTATTCGTTGTGTATGTGTGGGCAAAGGAAAAATTAATCGTACCCAGAGAAAAGGATCCAATGTAGTACTGTCTGACCAGTCGAAAGACCCTATAACTCTCTTTCAACGGTTTTGTTATTATTTTAGACAAGGATTCAATATCTACTCATGAACGCATTAGACTATTGCCTCATGCCTTTCATGAGCCATCCAGTGTACAGAAAAAAGACTAGAGCTGTAGGAGAAATTAATTGAGCGTGTCACTACCACGTGCCAAAGAAAGAATGTTAAATGGGAAACGCCGAAATGTATCATTTATATGGAGCAATAAACCATGATACTAATAATAATTTTAATTTTATTCAGTGTAAAACCAGCATTAATAAGATTATTAGTGCAATCAGTCAAATTACCACAATGATTATAAAAGAGGTAATTTATAGTCCCCGTACAGATGAGGTTACTTTGAAAACCCCAAAACGGAAGAGTTCACGCAAAAAAAGCAGTAACCACAGTAAGACGTGCTTTCAAAGTACATTGGCAATACTTTCAGATTCTACGTAGGTTTTCCTGCTTCGGATATATAGCAAGTAGTCATTGAACTACGAGACGGGATTCATTCCCCCAAGGGAACCGGTTATTGTTATTGTATGGATGCTTTGAATGGCCTGGTAGTAATAATCAAATGGAAATTTAGCAAGAAAAATAAAAAAAAAAAAGTGATGGATTTTGCTACTATGGGCCTACAATGTGTTCAATAAATCACTTTAATAAGTGAAATAAATATGGAAATATAATTCGTTTTAAGTGATCGATTACACGTCTGAAGTCAGAGAACACAAACATTTACTGCCAAGTCTTATTGGTAGATTCGTGTGACTATTTTTGAATGAGTGAAAATTAATACTAGTCTGTTAGAGCTAATTTCATTGCATATTATTTTAGCGACGCTATTAATCCTTTAGAATTAGGTTTACTGCTTAATTATATCATTAACAAGCGCCAGTTTTCTCTTAGTTCACAATTTCATTGTAATGAATAAAATTCATTAGAGAATTTCATGAATCCAAACAGCGTGGTTGAAGAAAAGAAATTTCCCAAGCTTTCGCAACAACGGATCTAATTTACAGAGCGCTTTCAAAATTCATAGCGTCATCAATCATTCCAAGGTTTGCTTTCAAAATTATTCGCTTCTTTTCAAGTCTTTTTGGTGCTTTATTGGAACTGCAAATATATTCGTTTCCGCTTATAAAATATTTTCGCTCCAATCCACTCAGGCGCTAATACAAAAGGCAACGTCTTTCTCGGAATTCTGAATTGTCAGTTTCATGGATTATTTATCTTTCCTTGGAAACTATCTCTTGATTAATACCACTCTTCGATTATTTTCGCCTTCCTGACTTCAAGCGCTATTCATTACTGATATTGCATGATATGAAGTCGTGCGCAATTTTCTCTCACCAAGGTAACAATCAACTCTCCTTATTTTCTCTGGCCTTGGGCTGATGAGGCTGTTTCTTGCTCGTTTCCACACCATTAAGTCTCCTATAAATGTTGCTTATTTGCATTTCTTGAAGTATTTCATATAATAGATATTTTTTTAATTGCCAGATGGGACCATCTCCATACCACAATTGATCCGTCAGTTTTCCTGAATTTATATTTATTGTAGAAATTCCGGAATATTTGATCGTTTCTATTTCCTAAATCTGGATTGTCACAACCCATTAATTTTATTCCATAATATATGATAATTAACAAAAAGTTTTGAGTTACCAATATTTCGTCAATGACTAACATGCATTTCACCAACTGTAATAGACGAAAGATTATATACTGGATCCTTACCATCTGTAATGGAATTCAATTTAATGTATTAACGAGGGTTCCGTCAATGTTATTATACCATCAAAATTAAAGGCTCTTGAGAACGTAATCCTCATTTCAATAAGGTGAAACCAATCATACAATATTCGTAAGCTCTCTCTCTCTCTCTCTCTCTCTCTCTCTCTCTATATATATATATATATATATATGTATGTGTGTGTGTGTGTATGTGTGTGCGTGCGTGTGTGTATGCGTGTGTTTGCACGTGCGGGTCCGAGTGTGCATTTACACGTGCGTGATTGTAAGAGAAGATATTAACTGATAAATTGCGTCATAGCTCAATGGGATTACATGTTTGTTTTTTTTCTTACCCCATGTATCTAGGGTTGAATCCGACGATGGGCGTTTCTCTCATTAATTTAAGACAGAATAGCTTCACTAATAACGCCCTTGCTTTTTTCGAAATCTTTATTTTGGCATCCCTCTACAATCGTTCATTAGCTTACGCAATGTAAGATGGTGATAATCCATAGCCTTTAGGTTGTCATTTTCAGGCCATTTATCCAAACTAACCACTAAGCCTTTTTCCTATATCGTCTCATTATTTTTTTGATAAACAGTGTCTGTAAATATAATTTGGAAATCAAATTGCCTGA
>NC_090732.1:111364592-111377092 GCF_036898095.1 Palaemon carinicauda
GACGTACTTTAGTTTTGAAATTGACCTTTTACGAATTAAAGAGACCTTCATTATTCTTTAGTCTCTATTGATTATCAAGACAAGCTAGAGTAAGTTGACAGACTTCATAGTGTGTATTGAGGTTTTCTCCATCTTAGATAAATGACAAGAAATCACTTTTAAAGGAGAACTCCTCAATTGTGACACCAGCTTTAGGTTTATATATATTTTGAATATGATTTTTATTTACTAACATTTTGCTACGGCTGTTACAGAGGATAGGAACATTATTGCCATGGCTTTGTGTTGGCTTGTTTGTTAATGTTTTTATACTTACTATATAACGGAAATTAAAGGCGAAGGAGAGTTAAGAACAACGGAGTATTTGTCAGCTATCAGTCACCTTCAACCTTGAACTTTAGCGTTGCACCAAGACATCAGATTGATTCACCAAAATATTATTAATAAGGTGGCCTTGCGAAGTCGAATAACTCCATATGTATGAGACCACAGACGATTGAATGTAATTTGTAATATGACTAGAGCACTTAGTCAATGGCATGGTGTTTGCAGTGACCAAATATGGATCGGGAGCAATGGAAAAAAAGACCTTTGATGCTTATATAAGTAGGAGGTTTTTATCTCTCTCTCTCTCTCTCTCTCTCTCTCTCTCTCTCTCTCTCTCTCTCTCTCTGTTGTATATGGTCCATTTTCAGATCAAAATTATGAATAAAAGCTACAACGACAGTAAATGTAAAATGCCCCCCCCCCCTCTCTCTCTCTCTCTCTCTCTCTCTCTCTCTCTCTCTCTCTCTCTCTCTCTCTCTCTCTCTCTCTCTCTCTCAAAATAGAAAGGCAGTGTGAGAATTCTGAATTCCCCAGAGTACAGAGCCTGAATGATTTACAGCAGTAAATAGTAAAAGAATAGAATTCCGCTGTCTCCCGAGGAAGGACAGAAAATGAAACGCTGGTTCTGTGTAGAATATATTTTGCCTTTGGGTTATAAATCACCGAAGGAACAATGGGTAATAACCACCACAACACGTAAAAACACTTTCCCTGCCTTTCGGACCGCAGTTTAAATTTAGAAGCTAAAGGTGTGAAGGAACGAAACTATTCCCCATTTAAATGGTATTTTGAGTGTCTTATTGTCATCATTCTCAAAACACAATTCGCTGTATTTTGGACTACTACACTCAAACATACACGTATATGTAATTATATTTTTCTTTCAATGTCATGAGGAACTTCCATCAGGACGACATGGCTATCTAACCTAAAAATAGATTTTTCCTATGTCAAAATCCATTTTCTTTTCCTTTTTTCAATATTAGGCCGTTTCGCCAGACATGAGATAATTTAAGAAAAGAACAACCGAAGTCCCTGCCACGTTCACTACTTAACTGTTGAATAGTGGAGGAAATCTGTTTGCGATAAAAAGATTATGCAGCATTTGTCTTTTCATGCTCATCAGGAAGGCGTCGAATCCTCTACTCACATTTCACCATCTAACGTTCTTTTGTATGCACTCATACGCCTCCTGATTATCAAGGATCTTCCTTCCTAATATTCTTTATTTACGCAAACTCTCCAAACCTTCCAGAGCCTTCCTTTCCTACTTCCTACCTTTTCAGAATTAGTCACACTTTTCACCAACATGTTTCCCTGTGATCAAATCACCTTCAAATACTGATTCCTCTTTTCACTTATGCTAATGTTTTTTACCGCCCTGTCTGCGCATGATTTTCTGTCAATTTGTATTACATCGCATAAAATGCAAACAATTAATCTTAACAGATTCAACCTTTTTTTTTTTTTTTTTTTTTTTCTGTTTCCATGCCTCACGCCTCACTTAGTTAACGGAGGTAGTGATAGTTCAACAATTGTTTCGAAGATTCTCATCTTGACTTCCACGGATAACTGCCAAAGTTTTTTACATTCTTTTGCATTTAAACGGCTTTCTTGTTTTTATCTATTTAGTTCTACACTTTTTTTCTCATCTCGCCATCATCCGCTATATTTAATCGAGATCATTTTACAAAATAGCCACTGCCATTGTTCCATAATCAGTACTAATAATCAGGTGCGCGCACACACGCACACACATACGGTTTCCGTTTACTATCCCCTATCAACACTGTTATCGACATCTTTATACCCCATTTATGACCTTCTTCGTATCCCATAGATGTGCATTTCCATATGTGATTTTCCTTTAGCCTTTTTTTAACTTTTGTTAACTCCCCTTTTATGGAAATTTAAGTTGCCATGAAAAAATTACACTCCTTCATCTCAGAACCACTTGCATGCCATAGCATTCCATGGCCCGTGTGTATTCTTTTACACTTTATTTTCCTCATAAAAATCTTTGAATCCCTCTCAACCTATTCCCTTTTCACCACAGATCTTCAACATCCTTCCCATTATATTTATAGTATATCAGCTCATTCATGAGGAGACCCTATAGATTTTCACATGTAAACTAAAAAATCTCAACCTACCATTCCATACTATCCTACTATTATTCTTTTTGCCTTAGTTCTTAATGTTTTTTGTAATTATTTTCATAATCATAGTTTCTTAATTAACTTTCTATCATACACCTTGCTTTTTAAACTGAGAAACATTGTCTACTCATTATCTCTATAAACTTCCATATCATTGTAACCCTTACAGAAAAAAAAAATTAATCATATACCAGTTCTTTCACTGCATGTCTTTAAAACATTTCCTTCATCCAATATCGCCAACCTATTTCTTCTCCCTTCTAATTCCATTAACCTAAGGAGCCTCACCCCTTTTCGACCTCTCGATTACTGTCTTTGCATCCTCAACATTTGCATCCAGAGGCAATCTCAGATATACAGTAACTCCTTCTTCTTTTGAAACATTCAGGTTTACCTTTCCTTCGTACATCGCAATATAAGTTTTCAAGATAAAGGACCGAATTTTCTTCTATCAATCTCAAGAAATTGTCCTCTTTTATTCTTGGATCTATTTGGTCATTAATCTTTGCAGGTATATTTCTCATCCCAAACCCCAAAATATCTTCTCATAAAATTGGTCGGATTTATTCCTAATTGTTTAGAAACCCTACCTTTTCCCCTCAATTTGCTTTTGATTGCTATATTTATCCCGGTAAAACATTACTGCATGAGGGCGTGGTAAGCAAGGCTAGTGTAATAAATAAATTGTTGTGGTGGTTTGGTCATGTGGGATGAGTAGTGGATGAAAGATTGCTGAAAATATTTGAGAGGTAGAGAAGACGAATTTACACATTATATATGTATGGCTAAGAACACCAGCAATTTGACTTTATGCTAACAAGTACACAGACACACATATATATGTATCTATCTATCTATCTATCTATCTATCTATCTATCTATCTATATATATATATATATATATATATTATATATTATATATATATATATATATATATATATATATATATACACATATATAATGTGTACATGCATATTTGTTGATTGCATGTAGGTGGCACTCAGTTGGTGAGGGGACATATGAGTTGACTAACCGTAGGGCACCAGTATTTCACTTTTTATCTTTGCAGTGATTTCAAATACATACATACACACGCACACACATATGTATATATATATATATATATATATATATATATATATATATATATATATATATATATACATAAATTTGTACACACGCACACACACACAAATATATATATATATATATATATATATATATATATATATATATATATATATATATATATATATGTATATATATATATATATATATATATATATATATATATACATATATATATATATACATATATATATATATATATATATATATATATATATATATATATATATATGTGTGTGTGTGTGTGTGTGTGTATAGTTATTATATATATATATATATATATATATATATATATATATATATATATATATATTTATATATAAAATCTGTGTGCATAAATGTATATAATAAGTATTTATATGCATTTAATATCTAGGGTATGTATGTTTGAGCATTTGAATTAGTATTAATTGCACGTTGAAATCATGACAACTGTTATCGTATGTGGACGCGAGTGAATATTTAATTAGCAACTTTTCATATGAAAGGCATTATCCAGGAGCGTCGCACAATATCCTTTAGTGCGTGAAATTAGGGAAGTGAAAATATCGTCCTCTTCTCGATCCTGCGAATTAAAAGTTTACTCAGCTGTTCAGTGAGGCGTGCATTTTGTTTATAAGCGTAGATCAGGAGTAGATCAAGACTTGGTTTTTAAAAAAGTTTATAATTAGGCTATTTGACGCTTTATTGATGTTATAATTGGGAAATAGCTCATTCCTTTACAGAACGGCTTTTAAAAATAAAGAGAAAAATTGCATTAATTGAAGGCTTTGCCCATTTGATAATTAAATTTAGAATTATTTGTTACATCATTATTCTTATCAAATTAGCTATTTCTTATCCATGAAAAGACTGATTTATCTAATAGACATTGGCTTTTCATTGTTTTATTGCTATTAATGTAACTCATGATTGATAATTTTACTTAAAATAGCTAGACGACAAAGTCAGTAAGTGATTGTCGTTTTAGATTTTTATATGTACATCTTGTGTGAAGAATAAATAATGTTCTATTTATTTCAAATACCATTTGGAACTGAAAAGTGTTTATGTAATTAGAACTAATATTTCATGTAAAAAGTTGCTCTATTTTGGGGAAAATTGCATTGAAAGCGCATTTACAAAAAAGACATTCATTACACAAGCTTTGATGATCCATTAGTAAAGCTGAAATTATGACGAAATATAAATTTTGTTTGCGAGATTTTGTCAATGTCTAAAGAAAGTTCTAGTGTGTACTAAACTGAAGGAAACTGGATAGTTATGGGGGAAGTGGAAATTTGTCATCTTTAATGGTGAAAATAGGCTTACTTCTTGAAGTAAACATGCCCTTACCCGTTTTTTAGTACACCTTTCTTTATTAAAATATTGCCCGGTGTTACAACTATTTTAACGAAACTACTTTTTCTCATTATATATGTGATTTGATAACAAACTCTTTTAGGCTGTAAAGACTGTTTTGTTTCTGAAACAGTGCTAATATAATATAGTAGAATACTTTAGGAAACAAGTAAAAACACTTATTCAAATAAATAAAATAATTTTTTTTTTTGTGAAATAAAGGATTTTGTTTTTTTCGGGAGAGCTTTGATAACGAATTGAACAAATAAATAGTTTCCTTTAGTATGTGGATACGTTTCTCTTTCGAAATGCTTTTAAAGAGTGAATTTGAATCACTTTGCTTTCAATGGAGGTTTGATGGAAAACTGGTAACCAATTTACAATGCAATTTCTCAGAGTAATAACATATTTTTTTTTATATTTATATTTTCCAGTTTTAGATAAAAAGCAAATTTCAAGATATATATATATATATATATATATATATATATATATATATATATATATATATATATATATATATATATATATACTATATACATATATATATATATATATATATATATATATATATATATATATATATATATACTATATACATATATATATATATATATATATATATATATATATATATATATATATATACATATGTGTATATATAAATATATATACATATATATAAATTTATATACATATATATATATATGTATATATATATATATATATATATATATATATATATATATATATATATATATATATATATATATAAAGTTTTTGGAATTTCTAAGCACACTGTGAATAATTTAGGAGAGATGAGGTCTCCCTGTTTAACTTTTCTCAATTAGAATTTTCTGCTAACCTTTATGCAGTCTTAGGATTGCTGTACTTCATATATATATATATATATATATATATATATATATATATATATATATATATATATATATATATATATATATATATATATATGTATATATATATATATATATATATATATATATATATATATATATATATATATATATATAAATGGAGTAGTTACACATAGAAATCACATCTCTCGTAAATTATTCACACTGTTCCTAGAAGTTTTAAAGAATTTAGATTAAAAACATGTAGGAATTAACATAAATGGGGAATACATTAACAAATTAAGATTTGCAGATGACCCGGTTCTATTTAGTGAATCATGGAAAGAATTGCAAATGTTGATAGAAGATTTGAATATGGAGAGCCGAAATGTATGGCTGAAAATGAATATGAGTAAAACCAAGATAATGTTAAATGAAATGCACACAACAAATAACGGTTATGGACGAGCCTCTAGAGACAGACAGTATGTGTTTCCTGAGGACATGAGACCTAAATTAAAAGAAGGATAAACATGGGATGGAGAGGTGTTGGTAAACAAACAACGATTATATAATGTAAAATGCCATTTTATCTAGAAAGAATAGCATTTGATCAGATAGTCCTATCAGTATTAACTTAGGCCTCAGAAACCTGGAGCCTTACTAAAGCCTTAGAACATAAGGTAAATTTAGTTACAACTCAAAGAGCAACGAATAGGATAATTTTGGGGATAACACAAAGACACTAAAAACAGCAATATGGATACAAGACCAACTAAAGTACAGGACATTCAAATACCTTGTAAGAAAAATAGATGGACATGTAATGAGAATGGCAGAGAATAGATGGACATTAAGAATAACAGAATGGGTCTCTAGAGATTGTAAACGAAGCACGGGAAGGTAGAGAAGATGATGGATTGACGAGCTAAGAAAGTTTGTAGTTATAGACTGACATAAAAAGGTTTTGAACAGATGCGAGTAGAAGGACAAGTCTGAGGCCTTTATCCTTCAGTGAACAAGCTACAGTTGATGGTGATGATGTATATATATATATATTTATATATATATATATATATATATATATATATATATATATATATATATATATATATATATATATATATATATATATATATATATATATATATATATATATATATATATATATATATATATATATATATATATATATATACTGTTTATACACGGTATTAGCTGTGTTGCAAAGAAAATGCATATTTATTTCTTAAAAGGCAAAAATAACATACAAACTTACCTCTGAAATAAACAAATAAATTCAAAAATTTGATGGAAGAATTTTACTTATAAAATTCTAAAAGCATCAAGCAATAATAAATTTTGGAAAATTATCTTTTCAAAATTTCTTGATTGTTTTGGAAAAAAATATATTCAATTCTTCTTAATTCCCTCTTAAAGGACAAATAAAATCACACACTTTATTTAGACAAGTGTTATTGGATCAAATCTCGTAAAAACGAACCTCAACTTGTGATGCTCTGTTGGAGAGAGATTTGGATGCTGTCGTGCGAGAAGCACTTTGGTGGGGGAATTCATAGATATGAGCTCGCTTGAACAGGAAGTTATGTAGAAGTTCGGCGCTGTTAACAGGACAGCACAACAGGTAATGCACACTGAAGGACACAGGATATGACGTAATGGGTGCTCACTCATCTTTCACCGCGAATATTCATTGTTGCCTTTAGGGTGGTCCATATCAGTGATGTTTTCTCTGTATTCCTGTGGACGTGGTTCGTTGTGTTAAGGGACATCGGGTAACGCGTTTGTTCGCGGATTTCTAGTTATTTTATAATATGATGTATTCATTCAAGAGAAAGGAAATTAAATGATTATTTTTGATGTAGTGCAATGAGATTGTGAAACCTCTCTGGGAGAAATAAATATACTTATTCGTTTTATGAAATAACAAGACTGTAATTGAGAATGCAGTGAAGCAGTTTTTTGTTGTTGGAATAGACACCACACTCGGCAACAGCTTTATGCCTATATCAAGTGTTTACAAGAATAGGCAAAGTACATTTGAGTTTTAAAGATAAGAATAGGCCTGTGACACCAACCTTTGATAGCCCTGATAAAGTAGTGTTTATTATTTGTCTTATAAAGGTGAGTTATTGAAGTCGATTCCGTTTGGTTGTTCATTGTGCAGGTGTTTTCGAATATAATCCACGTCCCTTTTTTTACTTGAGTTTTTAAATAAGATAACGCTGAAAGTAGATTGAAATAGGATTTTTGAGCCTGCTATTTCAGTTACAAATGAGTAATGTAGCTATGAGTGTATAGGGTGAGAAGTTTATTTCAAAACTATTTAGACGTGATGTTTATTGCATGTAGATTTGGGTGTCTTTGTTCATAGTTTTAATTAATTAACGAAAAATATTCATAGATTTCATGCTTTAAACTTCCATAAAAGCTATGGTTATCAGAAATTAAATAAATTGAAAAGTTTTATAATAATTCAGTTTACCAAAAAGTAAATAATTTTTAGATCGGTCTTTAGTTTATATATGTGACTAAAATTGCACCAACACATTAGAATAAACAACGTTCATCTTCAAATCTTGCAAATATGAAAAATCATCCTCGTATTAAATAAGCGCTGGGTTGACAGGTTGGATATTCCTAAATTTTGATGTCTTTCAGAAGTTTGGTTTGAATTTAATCATGGCGGTTTATATTCTTAAAGGTCATAACTTCGTTCCTGCAAACTGACGCACAATTTGCTTATCGCTTGATTTAGTAGTTAGTAGGTTGGCCTGGGCACCAGCCACCCATGGAGATACTATTGCAAGAAAATTATTGGGTCCTTTGACTGCCCTGACAGTACTACATTGGATCCGTGTCACTGATTAGGGCTTATTTTTTCTTTTCCATGCATATATACCGAATAGTCTAGCCTATTTTTCCCCATATTTTTCTCTGTCCTCATATACCTGACAACACTGAGATTAACAAACAATGCTTCTTCTCTCAAGCGGTTAGATTGTAATTGTTCTGTGGCTACTTTCCTTTGGTTAAGGGTAGAAGAAACTCTTCAGTTATGGCATGCAGCTCTTTTAGGAGAAGCATTTCAAAATCAAATCATTGTTCTCTAGTCCTGGGCAGTCCCATAGCCTCTGTACCATGGACTTCCACTGTCTTGGGGTAGAGTTCTCTTGCTTAAGGATACACTCGGGCACAATATTCAATTTTATATCTCTTCCTCTTGTTTTTCATTTTATTTTTATAGTTCATACGTGAAACATTTATTTTAATGATGGTAATGTTCTTGAAACATTTTATTTTATTGTTCTTTACTTCTCTTGTAGTTTATTTTTTCCCTTGTTCCCCATTGGAGCTCTTGGGCTTACAGCATCTTGCTTCTCCAATTAGGGTTGTAACTTAGCTAGTAATAATAATAATAATAATAATAATAATAATAATAATAATAATATAGTATTATGAGCTTCTTTCACAACAATAACCGCTAATCGTGAAAATCCATTAATTTCTTTGTTATCGAAATGTATATAAGAAAACTGTTGATATAATACTTATAAAGATGATAATACATCCAAGGACGTATCGTGGCTTTGCTTGGAAATTATTTATTTCGTAATGTTAAGATGCAAAGAACTGCCGAGGAAAAGTAAAAGTGGGTAAATATCCTAACCGGTTTTGCCTGTTTATTTGATGACATCTTCAAGATAGCTGACTCATACGGGTAGAAATTTTCATTATATATATGTTATATATATATATATATATATATATATATATATATATATATATATATATATATATATATATATATTTATATATATATATATATATATATATATATATATATATATATATATATATATATATATATATGTATATATATTTACATATATACACATATATATTTATATACACACACACACACACATATATATATATATATAATTATATGTATATATACATATATATATGTTATATATATATATATATATATATATATATATATATATATATATATATATATATGTATATGTATATACAGTATATATATATATATATATACATATATATATATATATATATATATATACATATATATATATATATGTATATATATATATATATATATATATATATATATATATATATATATATATATATATATATATATATATATATATATATATACATATACTGTATATACATATACATATATGATATATATATATATATATATATATATATATATATATATATATATATATATATATATATATGTATGTATATATACATATAATATATATATATATATATATATATATATATATATATATATATATATATATATATATATATATATATATATATATATATATTAGTGTAAAAGTATGAACAGCTGTGTGTGTAGGAGGAGCACGGTTCATTTGTGACCAAGGCTTTTTATTTATTAAGAACTAATTGTAAAATACCTAAGTTGGATGTGTTGTCGGTTTCTTTATTACGTCAGTAACTGTCGCATGGTATTACCTCTAAGTAGTCAAACCAGTGAAGGTGATTTCATGTGAAGTATTCATAGTTCACAGGAACTGTTTAATTAGGTAACTCTGGATTAGGCAAACCTAGATATTGGAAGTAGAGAGAGAGAGAGAGAGAGAGAGAGAGAGAGAGAGAGAGAGAGAGAGAGAGAGAGAGAGAGAGAGAGAGATCTAATAACGCATGAAGATTGTCATTCTAATTATTCAGTCGACTGCAATTGGTACAATTTAATCGATTCAAAAGGAAAAAATACATTAACTCCGTTGTGATAGAATATGAAATAATTGAAATCATTGATTGCTTACTAAAGAAAATCAGGTCTTCTGTAAAAAGAAAATTGCCGAGTTCAATTACTGTTTTATAGTGTTGATTGCTGAATACTTTTTGTTGTAATGTTATTTTATTTTATCTACACTTTTTAATGTTATAATTTGGATGAAAAACAAAAAATAAACATCAACGCCAATTTATGGTCATTTAAATCAAAGTGTTTTAATAAAGTGAATGTTTATTTTTTTATGAGCATCACCCGAAGTAAAACCGGAAAGATTTATGATTCTCGTTTTCTTTACCAAACCGCAAGATTGCATTACCAAGATGGAATACGATATCATATATGAAAGTCTATCCTTTGGATTTTTTTGTTATTGGTATTTTGTCATTCACTTTTGCACACTTTATGGACTAGATGTTATCTTTTATTAAATGGCTTACTTCAAGATTTCTTCGTTAGTCGTGCTAAGGATTAATGAGTATTTTTCTGTTTTCGTATCCAAAAGAAGAAAAGAAATATAAGACCGAATGAACGTACTTTAGATAGCTTTCACTTTCGTGTGTGTGAAGGGGATTGTCTCGTGCTCTTTCCACTTATATTTTTTAAGGACCGCCGGCAAAATTCTAACCAGAAAATCCTATTAAGTAGCGCATGCGATTTTCTTCATCCAGTTTAGAAACTTCCTGAATAATGTTTTTGTGTATGTTAAAAGTAATTGAAATGGGGATTGCCTTTACCTGCACTAAACTTCTGTGTGAAACAAGTAAGTAAAACTGGCTCTTGTTGAATTTCTATAACAAAGTCATTCTTGGAAAGTTTTGTTTTCTAGATTTCTAGTGCGTCAGTTTTCTTTATTAATCGACGCATTTGGTGCTATTATGTGGATTGATGCATACATCAGTGTTTTAATCATAAAGTACTGAACTTAATTAATAGACTTTAAATAGGATCTTTTCAAGCTTTTTGGATGATGAAGGTGAAGGTATGAAATTAGATATTCAACTGTTGAAGAATTTTTCTCCGCTGACATGTGATCGTCTCACTGATGAGTGAAATAAAGATTAAAAACTGTTATTTATATTTTTGTAACATAACATTGGTCATTGTTCATTAAATTTTCTTTACAATGTGTCTCCCACTTTGTCATCCTAATTCTACCAGTATGGCTCGATTGTCAATGAGGTGATGTAGGAGTCACACAAACGAAGGTTATGTTGGTTTTTATCATACCATTTGCCGATGAGATTCTTTTCTTCAGTATTTCTTGGTTAGATAACCTGCCTCTTTTCAAAATTTAGAAGATTGAACCACCTGTAAACCACCTTTTTTTCTCATTCTCTATCCTATAAATAATTAATATCTACGGAATCTAAGTCATTTGGAAATGTAAATTGATGGAAGGCTGCATCACTGATCAAGTTCCCCGTGCATGCCTTAATGATAATGTTGCTCTTGCATAATATGTTGTTGGAGTTGAAATTAGTTAGTGAAATGTGTTGTAGGAGGATTGCATCATGTTCGTTTCTTGTTTAAATCAAATGGATTTTCGATATCTGTCATGTCCTTGGTATTAAGACCAAGAATTTTATGTTCATCATTTATATATATATATATATATATATATATATATATATATATATATATATATATATATATATATTTATATATATATATATATATATATATATATATATATATATATATATATATATATATATATATTCTTAGGAAGGATTAGTCTTCAGGATGAAAAACAAATGTTCGCGGGTCATATTATTAGTCTTCACTGGATTTTATTAATAAAAATATCATTATATTATATTATAAACGGGCACTGTTTCACATAATATGATCAT
>NC_090732.1:111389592-111392092 GCF_036898095.1 Palaemon carinicauda
ATATGCAAATTGCATTATGGTTCATACATTTAGTGTGAGAGTGTTAACTCTTTTTATTAATTATCAAAATTAAATATTTTCATAAAATTGATTTCTAGTGAAACATGTGTTTGTATTATTTTATGAAGTGATTTGTCATAAGTCTCAGGTTTAGTTCAGATTTAATATGTCGAGTGGGTTATTTTTGGTGGGGATTCTTTTGAATTTGTGATATTTTTATAGAATATATTTATTTTTGGTAAAAATGTGTATTATTTTGATCACCAATACTCGATAGAGGAATTTGTTCGGTATCCCTGACTAATAACCTAAGTAAGAAATTGGTTTTAGAATAGTTCACATAAAGTAATCACCCAGTTTTGTTTGAGTGTAAAATAAAGAGACCTTTGGATATTCTGTGTACATCTATATCGTGTAATATATATATATATATATATATATATATATATATATATATATATATATATATATATATATATATATATATATATGTATATATACATACATATATATATATATATATATATATATATATATATATATATATATATATATATATATATATATATATATATTCTCAGAGCTCGAGGTATTTTCTCGTGCGTATCAGATTTATGTAAAATAAAACAGGTGAGTTTTCGAGCTCGAGAATTTACTTAATTTGCTAGTCATAATATATATATATATATATATATATATATATATATATATATATATATATATATATATATATATTGTATATATATATATATATATATATATATATATATATATATGTACTTCTATATATACATATATGTATATATAGATATACATGTATATCTATATATACATATATGTATGTGTATATATATATATATATATATATATATATATATATATATATATATGTATATATATATGTATGTATTTATATACATATATATATATATATATATATATATATATATATATATATATATATATTTATATATACACAATATACTGTATATATATATATATATATATATATATATATATATATATATATATATATATATATATATGTGTGTGTGTGTGTGTGTGTGTGTGTGTGTGTGTGTGTGTGTGTGTGTTTGTGTGTATGAATGAATGTTTCATGTGTGTATGCACCCAGACGTTCGCAAATGTATGTAGATAACTACATTATTATCGTTTATGTGCCGTCTATCAACTTAGTAAGTCCCAGAAAAGATTATCGACAGCAGGAAATCTGTTTGTTAGCAAATCTGCAAACAATCGGTAATAATCCCTTCGTCTGTTTTCTTTCCTCCGGCTAATTGTTATGCAACATGAATCTCAATATTAGGAACTTGAGAATCATATTAGCGTCGGGTGATGATGAAATATAGCTCCTCTCCCCCCTCCCCCCGTCATTATAACTTCCGTAAACGACGATATCTAATTTGTTAATGAGGCAGATTATTTCGTTCACTTCGTCTTTATATTCAAAGTTTGTCTCTCTTCCTCGAGTCAAGATCAGCGAATGGAAACCAATGGGTTTCGTCAATCAGGAACATACTAATGGGTTTAATGCTGAATCTCTTCATATTCATCTGGCCTTTTGAATGGTGTATTTGTTTGTGCCCACGCTAGGCTTCAGTTTATTTTGCTTGCTACATCATAATTTGATTTTGGACTAGAGGATGAAAATATGTAAACAATAAAAAAAGCATTTCAATTATTTTACTTAATATGTCACCATATGAACTCTATGGATTTTACTTAATTACAAGTATATTTGAGCTTAATTACGTATAAATCAAAAGAAATTATTGTATCTAAAAACTGGATATAAATTATGGCTTGTAATCTTCTGGGAAAAAAACAATAGCAAGGATACATGATTAAACATCGCTCCTCTTGATCTATGTCTTCTTGATGTTTGCAAAAGCATCTCGATATTTCTGTTTTTGCCCATCTAAATCTTCTCCCTCCCTCTTCCAAGAAGTTTATGGAATATTAAGGCGACCATAAATTCCCATCACTCCCAGATACATGGCCGAAATCTTTCGTAGGGTCCTCGTAATTTCCTCTAGAAGTCCGTCTTAAGTCGGCGTTGCGTAAAGGAAAGTTGCATGATTTGCAGCCGAATCGGTTGAAAATGGACTAACGCCAGTTCGGATTGGTTGCTGAGTCACTGTAACTTCTCGGGGATGTTGACACAGATGGTGGTTAACGAGCGTCTATCTTTCTCTTGACATGGTCTCCCCGACGGATTAATGGATGCCCTTTCAGATGCTGGCGATTTATGGGACCAAGTGAGGTGGGTGTTTTATATATATATATATATATATATATATATATATATATATATATATATATATATATATATATATATATATATATATATATATATATATATATATATATATATATATGTGTGTGTGTGTGTGTGTGTGTGGGGGGGGGGGGTAAGGATTGCACACAATTATGTACTTTCTGTTACTAATACATTTACGAGACTACACAATTTTGCGGA
>NC_090732.1:111402092-111409592 GCF_036898095.1 Palaemon carinicauda
AGGAAATTTCCTGTTCAACCAACACCGCACCGGTTAACAAGTAACAGTGAGAAAAACAGACACATTATTTCAGGTTCAATGCAACAGGAAATTTCCTGTTCAACCGATACGGCATCAGTTAACAGGTAACGGTGAGAAAAACATACATGTTATATCAGGTTCTTTTTAGTGCGAGGGGAGGGCGAAGATACAATCATAATATATACACAAAATGAAATGTCGTTACTATGTACGATCGTGTGACACATGGTTGGTACATGGCTCCCCCCTAAAAATGACATACTGTACATGTTAAATAGGGTGCCCTGATCTAGAGAGGCGCACTGTAGGCAGGTCATCTGGCAGGAGATAAGTAGGTTTTAGACGATCAATGGAGACCCAGTCTTCTTTGCCACGAATGTTTAGTAGGAATGCTTTCGGACTGCGTCGGATCACAAGGAAAGGGCCCGTGTAAGGGGGTGTTAGCGGTGGCTTGCTAGTGTCGTTGCGCAGGAAGACGTTCGTTGCATAGTGCAAGTCTGTCGGTATGTGATGCTTCGCTGGGGGCTTGTAAGTCTGGCGGCATGGAGTAAATTTTCCCACCACATGACATATGCGCTGGATATCGTCGGAGGAGGTTGTAGAAGGAAAAAATTCGGCAGGGAAGACCAACGGGTTGCCATGCACCATTTCAGCTGCCGAGACATCGAGGGCGTCTTTAGGAGTGGTCCTTAGTCCCAGGAGGACCTAGAGAAGCTGAGTAAACCAGTTGGAATCCTTGCAGCGGGACATCAAAGCTGCTGCAGAAGGTATGTTTTAAGGGCATCATACGCTCTTGGGGTGTCTCCTTGTTCACAAAGCCAGTCAGATATTTCTGGGAAGGTGTCCTCGGGTACTCCGCTAGAACATAATCTGCTTTGGTGGTTGAGCGAGTCACACCCTTGATGTGAAACTGGACTTCTGCACGCTGAAACCAAGCAAACGCCTCTCCGCTGGCGAATGATGAAAGTTTCAATGGGGCAGCTGCAGCGCCAACTTCCGTAGAGTCCGCTATAGTACCAACGACGGAGGGGCGAGGGGGTTGGAAGGCAGGAGGAGAAAGCCGACTTCCGGGGTCACCAATGTGAGGAGCCGAGAGAAGGTTGTGACTCAAAGAAAGGATGAAAGCAATTGAGTAACTTTATTACAGAACACTCTCCTTTGTATACAAAAACTCAATGCAACAGGAATTTTCCTGTTCAACCAACACTGCACCAATTAACAGTTAACGGTGAGAAAAACAGACACATTATTTCAGGTTCAATGCAACAGGAAATTTCCTGTTTATCCTACACTGCTTCAGTTGATAGTTAACGGTGAGAAAAACAGGCACATTATTTCAGGTTCAATGCAACAGGAAATTTCCTGTTTATCCTACACTGCTTCAGTTAATAGTTAATGGTGAGAAAAACATACATGTTATTTTAGGTTCATTTTAGTGCGAGGGGAGAGCGAAGATACAAGCATAATATACACACAAAATGAAATGTCGTCACTATGTACGATCGCGTGACACACGGTTGGTACAGTGTAAAACATCAATTTATATTAAAATGGACTCTTTTTAAAAAAGTTGAATAAAATAGTGAGACTTATAAATGGGGATAAGCTTCCGTTTATTATAGTAAATACTTATAAGATTGCAAAACATGGCAAAGTCATGAATAAGAAGTATTGATAATGTATATAGGTTTTAAAATGTTTGTAGCTTTATTAGATGGTCTGGCCCACTCTGGTGTGAGCCTTCTTAAACTAATTTTCAAATGTTATAATTTTACCTTCGCCATCATCGTTGCAGCAAAAGTTATGTTTTGATAGGCAATGTTTGTACAGTCTACTTGGCTGTGTGTGTTCGTGCTTCGCATAACTTAAAAACTATATGACCGAATCTAATGAAATTTTCTGAGATTTATGGCCATGATCCACGAACAATATGATTACAGTTTGGGAGTGATTAGGTCAAAAGTCAAGGTCAAGGTCACGAAAAGGTTAAACATTAATCACAATTTCATGAAATGAGGTGTAATAATTGGCCATGATCCAAGGACAATTTGATTAGATTTCGAGAGTGATTGGTTCAAAGGTCAAGGCCAAGGTCTCAAAAAGGTAATATAATGTATTAATATCCGATTTTTATGAAAATAGTGCCAAAATGGGCATAATCCAATGGCCTATCTTGTGATGTATAACAGGATGTAGTGGTGTTATTTCCTTTGTTTGAGTACTTATTTGTTTGTTTGTCTGTATGCGTGTTTGTGACTCGCATAACTCCAAAGCTATTTGAGTGAATCTCACAAAATTTGGTGGGATGACTGGCTATTATCCAAGGACACTTTGAATATATTTTGAGAGTGATTGGGCCAAAGGTCAAAGCCAAGGTTGCGAAAAGGTAAAAAACCTCTTTTTGCCATATCTTGGCCATTTTGTATCTGATTTGCATGAAACTAGGGACTAAATCAGCATGATTCAATTGGTTATCTTGTGTTATATGTGCTTTTTGATCAAATACCCACAACATCATCAGTTTTCTTATTTGTTTATATGTATGTCTATCGTTCTGTGAGTTGCATATTATATATATATATATATATATATATATATATATATATATATATATATATATATATATATATATATATATATTATATGTATGTATGTATATATACACAAAAAAATTCTCATATATTTAGCGATCATTATCCACAGAAATGACGCCTAAATTAGGTTAAAGGAAAATTTCAAACATTTGATCGTTTTATAATTCAAATAAAAAACATGAACGCCAAATGCTTCATCAGATATGATAAGTTTATGTTCATGGCTATTCAGAACCATTCTTTCCTCTATATATATATATATATATATATATATATATATATATATATATATATATATATATATATATATATATATATATATATATATATATATATATTTAATAATAATAATAATAATAATAAACTGGTGAGAAGGCTACCTTACGTGTTTATTCTCATTATTAGTTAATATTTTTAAAATTTCTTCTCTAGGAATTATCGTACTTTTCCTATTTGTTATAGTATCGTCAAACTTTACTCATTGGTATTTATTTTTATCTGCGATCATAGAAAAAAAGTTTTGTCTTAAATTCAAGATTTTCTGGTGACTAAGCTCTAATTTCATCTGGAACTTTAGTAATAAAAGCACTTTGTGTATCTCCCTAATGCATATTTAGATCTTTCTCTGAAACATAATTGGCTGTCGATTTTATCAATTATTTCTATGAAACAAGACGAAAAGAAATTGTTATTCTGGAAGGTGTTGAAAATGGTATCTATAAGTAGCAGAGGAAAAAATGTATCGGTTACCGGGTGACTGTCGGCGATTGGCCGGAGAGGGCCATAAATATCAGAGGAAAATTTAGTTTTCCGAGAAATTGGCGGCTGCCTGATGGCCAGATCGTGTTTCACTGCAATTGAAAGTTAAGATTCCATTTTCTGGAAAAGGTCGACATTATTTCCATGGGAAAGCCCAAGTCTTCTCTCACCTCTTTTTTTTTTTTTTTTCTTTTTTTTTTATACTTCATCGTCCCCTTACTCTCCAGCCTCCAACACCCCCCCCCCCCCCACCCCCTCATGCCATTTCCTCTCATCCTGGCCCCCTTGTAGGTTTCCTCTGCCCTTCCCCTAACCTTCCCTCGAGGCCTTTCGAGTTGCAATTCTCTGATCTTCCCTTTAAAAGGCCTCTTCTACTTCCCACCCAAGCTCTTGCTGCATCTTGAACGTCACAGTCTCTCTCTCTCTCTCTCTCTCTCTCTCTCTCTCTCTCTCTCTCTCTCTCTCTCTCTCTCTCTCTCTCTCTCTCTCTCTTCATTCCTTGATAACTTTTTTTCTTCCAGCTCATCTTTTTTTATCTTTTTTTCTTCATAGTTACTGAAATGAAAGGCTTTTACACTTGGCCTTTGTCTCCTTTTGGTACGAATGAGAAATTTATCGATGGCTGGAGTGAAGTCGACTGGGTTCGTCTGCTTTGATCTTCGTTTGGAATTCACAAAGTTTGCCTTAAATTGGATAACATTGGGAGGTAGTCAAAGGTGTCGTAAAATCTTTATGCCAATCCTTTATTGTTCTTTGATACAAAAGGAAAAGAAATATTGTATCCCCTTCGGACTAAGAATAGTAAATTGGTTGTAACCCATTGAAAAGCAGACCTGATCCTCTTGGTGGAACAGTACTATGAAGTAATTTGTCTTGAGTAATTTGTATGTTTTTCTGCGCCAAATTCTTTTCGGGTAAAATTCGTACGATACACAGAGTTCGAAATTTAAATGCAGTGGAAGGGAGGTATTCCCGACGCCAATGTGAATTCGGAGAAATAGACGAGGGTTATTTGTTAATGTACGATTCCTTTGCAAATGCACTTCCATCAAGGGCAAGAGAGAGAGAGAGAGAGAGAGAGAGAGAGAGAGAGAGAGAGAGAGGAGAGAGAGAGAGAGGAAGTGGCATGACTCTCGTAATGTCCTGCAACTAATGGACGAACGATTGCAAGTACGATGGGGTGAAGGACGGAGACGTTTCCTGGGAGCAGATGGGTTTTTATACATTGAGAAATACTAAATAAAAGCTCCCACTTCTCGCTTGTTTCCTACTCTCTCTCTCTCTCTCTCTCTCTCTCTCTCTCTCTCCTCCACAAGTGGCTCTCACTGGAAGAAACTTCTGAGAATCCTACAATCATTCGAGACTATTTCTGTGCTACCTATAAAGATGTTTGTCGATGTGTCGCTAATTGTTTTCTTCTGAAGATTTCTTGCGACGTGTGTGTGGAAGTTTTATTTATGCACACCGTGTTGAATGGATTTTTGTAGGTTGCTACTTAAATGCTAAAATGGATAATATTTACATTATTTTAGCATCAAGAATGCGTGCGCGCGCACACACACACACACACACACACACACACACACACACACACACATATATATATATATATATATATATATATATATATATATATATATATATATATATATATATATACAATGCTAATTATGGGAATAACAATAAGACACAGAAAAGAGCAACATGGATACGAGAGCAAACTAAAGTAGAGGATAGTCTAACAACATGTAAGAAAAAGAAATGGACAGGATCTGAACATATAATAAGAATGACGGATAATTGATGGACTTTAAGAATAACAGAGTGGGTCTCTAAAGATCGTAAAAGAGGGAGGGGAATGAGGAGAAGGCGATCGATTGACGAAATAAGAAAGTCTGCGGGTGCTGACTGGCACAGAGTGACCATAAACAAGGCAAGTGGAAGGACATGTCTGAGGCCTTTGTTCTTTAGTGGACTAGTAACAGCTGATGATGATGATGATGATGATGATGCTATATATGTACAAAGCAAAAAGAGCAGCTTCAGTCTCTTTTTTTCTTTTACAACTCCTAAAATGGCCTACGAAAATATAATTTATAAGGAATTTCATCATGACTTTTCTCTTTTAAACTCAAATGGTCTTTCTTATGTACTCATTAAGATCTGTGAATTACGGTGTCTCACACCAACCCTCTTATTGGTACAATATCGTAGCAACATCGTTGAAATTTTTTATCCTTTGTTGATATTTTCACAACTCGATACGCTCTCCATTTTCTCTTTTTGAAGCCCCTTGATTAACGTGATGGACCATTTTTAATCGTTCGAGATTGCAGGAAGGGAAGCAGTGAAGGTGGTAACAAATTTCCTGCTCTAACGTTTCAAGAAAACTGATAGCTCTTATGTCGTTTCTCTCTTTCTTCATCTCTGGTATTAATTTCTTCATGAGCAATTTGAGGTATGAGAGAAGCCTCTTATTATGCGAATATGACTTTTAGATAATGGAAAAAAACAGATTCCGGGGAAATGGGAGAACCTCTCGGCAACGAATTCTGAAATATTCATATGTTGAAATAAATTCGCTTGACGCGTCATGTAAAGGACGGATCTCATAATCTTGCTAAAATACTTACTCCCATATTCATGAAAAGATTGATTCTGCAATTTA
Organism: Palaemon carinicauda; assembly: GCF_036898095.1. NCBI lineage: Eukaryota > Metazoa > Arthropoda > Malacostraca > Decapoda > Palaemonidae > Palaemon > Palaemon carinicauda. The sequence goes on from NC_090732.1 coordinate 111,408,135, forward strand.
TCGTTTTCTTTGGTCGCGTAAACATGAGGGGACTAACTTCAATTACGATCATAATGCATAGGACCTTGCAATCCACCTTTGGTATCTGACTTTAGCGGCACTGGGTCCCAATGAGGGTTATTGCTTACTTTCAGACCCACCTGATGACGTGATTAAGAGGCTTTAAAACAGTGAGAAAAGCGTCGAGTTGTCCGGTGCTAGAAGACGGGTCAGGAGAGGACAGATAGCTCACGAAATGACCAATTGAGATGCTAAATATTGCTATCTTTGAGTTTAATATAATATTTAACGTCTTTTGTTGTAAGCCTATACAGTTATATGTACCTATGTATTATTTCCATCAATAATTTGCATAATTTACAGCATCTATAAATCTTAATGATAGCGGTATTATCTAAACTGACAAATCCTCGTTTTATAAGTGCCAAAGGAGTGCCCTTGCCCAGACAAATAAAACGAATGATTTATATCCACATAATATCTAGCAGTTTTCATGAAACAGTACTGGAACATGTAAAAGGAAATAACTTTCTGTTTGTTTAGGTCTATAGCATGTAAGGTCTTGAAGATTCCTGCCAGCGTTTTATTTATTTTCTAGCTCAGATACTTTTAGAAAAGATGCAGTTTCTGCCACAATGCCAACAATGAAGTTCCTTAATAAGTATGTGTGCCGCAGGAGATCCATTGTGGTGTTCCTTTCTCGGAACTGCCTTGGTCATGGTTCACTGTAACTAGAAACGTACTGTTCAAGTTTCAGATGTGGAAACACAAACAATGAATTTCGCTATGATTAGTTATTTGAATGTTAGAAGTTCTAACATTGAAAAATAAATGCTTTCAGATAAGTTTGTACGATGATTCACTGGCAGGTTTCAGTAAAACCATTAGAATTATAGCTGTAACACTAGAAATAATAAAACTGCAACTAGAACGGTTTACTGTTGTGGAGCTAGACTTTCCTGATGTATATTTTGGCATGGCAGCATATACTGTATATATTCTAGGTACGGAGGAATATAAAACTTTATTTTTTTTTTTCTTTTAGCGACAAGTGTTATCTGTGATTTCTTTTCCTACCTCTTCACGTTTAAATAATAAGGAACACTCGTGTAGCCAAATTAATTTCCAAAGCAGCCTGGTTATCAAATTGATTGGGAAATTGAACCTGTTACTGCACATAGCGAGGAAATTTAGAATTAGATTCCATATAAACGAGCATATATGAAATAGCAAGTGTTTACTTCTTAGTAAAAATTATGAAAATAAACACAATGTTTAATAGTTCTTGCTCCGGGTTATCATCTCACATGGAATAGAAAATGTTTGACGGCTCCATCCCACAATGAAATGTCATGATTTTTTTTTTTTTTTTTTTTTTTTTTTTTTTATTGCAGTGGCTGGGGACTGATTCACTGATGAAGTTATGAATTGTTTTCCTATTGATCTTTCTCTGCCCGC
>NC_090732.1:111422092-111424592 GCF_036898095.1 Palaemon carinicauda
CCTAGAAGAGCTGCTTATCATAGCCAAATGGTGTCTTGTACCCTTACCAAGAGGAAAGTAGCCACTAAACAATTGCAGTGCAGTAGTTAACCTCTTGAAAGAGGAAGAATTGTTTGATAATTTCAGTGCTGTCAAGTGTATAAGGTAAGAGGAAAATGTGTAAAGAATAGGCTAGACTATTCTGTGTATGTGTCGGCTAAGATTATATGAGCCGTAACCAGAGAGGTGGATCCAATGTAGTCCTGTGTGGCCAGTCAAATGACCCAATAACTCTATAGCGGTAGTATATATATATATATATATATATATATATATATATATATATATATATATATATATATATATATATATATGTAAATAAATACATTATATATATATATATATATATATATATATATATATATATATATATATATATATATATATATATATATATATATATATATATATATATATATGTAAATAAATACATTATATATATATATATATATATATATATATATATATATATATATATATATATATATATATGTATATATATATATATATATATATATATATATATATATATATATATATATTATGTGTGTGTTTAGAGGGTATCTGCTCTCTCTCTCTCTCTCTCTCTCTCTCTCTCTCTCTCTCTCTCTCTCTCTCTCTCTCTCTCTCTCTTTTTCCTAATAGTTCCACTCTCATCCATTTTCTCCTTTCTTAAAAGTTCCATTATGTGAAATGAAGGCTGCATTCCATTTCAAATGAAAGCATAAACGGAATTCATTGCATTCGGTCAATTCAAGAATTCCTCCTCTTGGAGTTTAAACGGATGTAATCCAGCCATTGCGTATCTCTTAGCGAGATCTTAATAACACTCACAAGGGGTTATATGAGCGTTATATGTCTTACCTCTCCGTGGCATCTCTTGCCAGATTGCTTTCCTTCATGCAGTAAATACTACGTAAAAAAAAAGAAAGATGAAACAGACCGTATTAGACAAACATCTGCCAAGACTGCCTGCAGCGGGTTCGTTGGCTTTCTATTAATAATTTGGAGCATTTAGTGCCATCATACAAGCCCTGGAAAGTGGAATAATCTTTGGTTGTTTGGCTCGCAAGGATTTAAAGGGCATAGACTTACAATAGTATAATATATATATATATATATATATATATATATATATATATATATATATATATATATATATATATATATATATATATATATATATATATATATATATATATATTATATATAGATGTAAATATATATATATATATATATATATATATATATATATATATATATATATATATATATATATATATATATGTGTGTGTGTGTGTGTGTGTGTGTGTATGTATGTATGTATGTATGTATGTAGAGAGAGAGAGAGAGAGAGAGAGAGAGAGAGAGAGAGAGAGAGAGAGAATTTAACATTATATGATTTTGAATTGTAATTGTGTGCTTTATTTTGATAGTTTTCCCTATAGAATTGTTTTTTTTTCTTCTTGAAATACACATTTATCCTTACATTACAGTCGTCTAATACGTTTCAAGAAGAAACTCTACATCCTGTGAAATTTTTCCCTTTTACAGAATTTTCTGATCCTTCCTTTGTGCAGGTAGTGTTGTGAGCTATGGCTCTAGGCATTCTCAAATTCAACGGCTTAATTGTTCTAGAAATGGAGATCTGTATTTTGCTTTTTCCTAATACAAAATATGTTGAAAGGTGTTCCCCTTTGAAACTGGCTTTGTAAATGGCTGTATGTTATTTTAAATGTTTTTGTTTTCCTTTTGCTCTGAAAAAGTAGCGAAGCATTGCATTTTGTTTGCATACATACATATATTTAAATTATTTTCCTATTTGATTAAATGTTTTTATACGATGGAATTGAGGTCCGCAGTTTAGGTATTTGCTTATATATTTTTATTTTCAGTCCTGTAAGAGAGGAATTGATAATTTAGTTTATGGAGGCGGTATGAAAAATATATGTAAATAAGAATCCATATCTTAGTTAGAATGTTTCAACCTTATGAGAAAATATGGTACGTAATTTCTATCAATAGAATAAATTGGATAAACTTCCTCTTGTTTTCTTTATGATTGCTATCTTAAATTGCAGCTGAATTTGGTTTTCGTTTAGTATCGAAAAATAGGTTAACAATTCTTTGTTTGCAATTTCCCATATTCAATCAGGCAGTTCCTCATAAACATTAACTTTGGACCTTTTGTGATTGCTACTAGTGCTTTTGATTGATTGAGTAACGACATCGAAGAATGACTGTAATCTCATTTACTTACTTAGAAACTTTAAACGTATGAAGTAAAAGGGTAACTGAAAAATAAAGTCCAAATATACTGTACTATTGCTTCTTTAAATGGATATGACCCTTACACTTAACGTGAATGGTCCAATAAAAATAGCTGGAAATTCTGTCAATAAAGTAAAATTATCAAACGCAATGAAGAAAGAAGGTATATATGAAGTAATACTGTACTATT
>NC_090732.1:111429592-111434592 GCF_036898095.1 Palaemon carinicauda
CAACCATTAAGTAAAACAGAAATAAAAACCATAACTACCTTACAAGGAAAATAGAAATAAAAACCCCAACTAACCATCAAACAAATAGGAATAAAAACCCTAACAACACTATAAGTAAAGTAGAAATTGAATTCCTATTAACCTTGCAAGAAAATTAGAAATAAAAAACAGAACTAATCTACAAGGAAAATATAAATAAATCTCCAACTAACCTACAAGCAAAATTTAAATAAAAACTCTAACTACACTACAAACAAAGTAGAAATAAAAACATAACTACACTACACGTAAAATGAAAATAAAAAACCTAACTACATTACAAGCAAAATAGAAATATAAAACCCAATTCTGCTACAAGTAAAATAGAAATAAAAACCTAAGTACCCCACAAGCTAATTAGAAATAAAAACTTTAACTACCCTACAAGCAAAAGGGAAATTAACACCCTAACTACGCTACAAGCAAAATAGAAATAAAACCCCTAACTATTTTATGATAAAAATTGAAATTAAAACCTTAACTACCGTACAAGCAAATTGAAAATAAAAACCCTAAGTATCCTAAGAGAAAAATTGAAATAAAACCATAAGTACCCAGTAAACAAATTACATATAACCATTACGAGGAATATATGTCTTTTCCTGTGAGTGATTTGATTTTCAATTATATTTTATCAGCGGCATTGATAAAACAGTTGTGTACGTTTAAAACATGTTCTTGGCCCATTACTTTTCATACTATATACACATGACATGTGGTTTGGCCTAGAAAATAAGCTTGTTGCATATGCAGATGATGGTACTCTCTTTGCATCAATTCCATCCCCTGAATGTAGATCTGGGGTTGGTGAATCCCTTAATAGAGATTTAGCTAAAATTAGTACATGGTGCAAATTATGGGGTATGAAGTTGAATCCTAACAAAACTCAAAGTATGATTGTAAGTAGGTCAAGGACGGTGGCTCCTCAACATCCGGATCTCAGTATTGATAATGTTTCTTTAAATTTGTATGACTCTTTCAAAATTTTAGGCGTGATTCTTGACAGCAAATTTACTTTTGAGAAACATATAAGGTCTGTGTCTTCTTCAATTGCACAAAAAATTGGCTTATTGAGAAAGTCTTTTAAGATATTCGGTGATCAATCTATTCTGAAGAAGTGTTTTAATTCTTTTATTCTACCTTGTTTTGAGTATTGTTCTCCTGTCTGGTCTTCAGCTGCTGATTCTCATCTTAATTTGTTGGACAGAAACTTACGGTCTATTAAATTTCTTATTCCTGATCTAGATATTAATCTCTGGCACCGTCGATCAATTAGTTCATTATGCATGTTGCATAAGATTTTTCATAACTCTGACCATCCTTTACATTCAGATCTCCCTGGACAATTCTATCCTGTTGTAATACTAGGCAGGCAGTTAATTCTAATAGCCAGGCCTTCTCCATCATAAGACTCAATACTACGCAGTACTCTAGAAGTTTTATTCCAGCTGTTACCAAGTTGTGGAATGATCTTCCTAATCGGGTTGTTGAATCAGTAGAACTTCAAAAGTTCAAAGTTGGAGCAAATGCTTTTTTGTTGACCAGACGGACATGAGTCTTTTTATAGTTTATATATGACATTTTTGTTGTTGACGTTGTTAATAGTTTATATATGATATATCTCTATTGACATTACTTTTTTTAGAATGATTTATTGTTAATTTGTTCTCTTCAGTTATTTATTTCCTTATTTCCTTTCCTCACTGGGCTATTTTTCCCTATTGGAGCCCCTGGGCTTATAGCATCTTGCTTTTCCAATTAGGGTTGTAGCTTGGATAGTAATAATAATAATAATAATGAGTTTTAGCCTATGATAGTTTCTATGCGGCTGTTATGTACTGCTGAAAGGTAGTAACCCATTGCCAGATTGCAACTGCTTGAATAGCTCTGGAGACGGCTTCCCTTAAACCTGAGCTGCAATCATAATATTAATGGGTGCATGAATTATCTGGATAAGATTTCGGTCTTATGTCTACGGTATTAATATTCGAATTTGATGTAATCTTAATTAGTGAAATTAATGAAGAAGCGTTGTTTACAATGTACTGGCTTCCTCATTAATGATATGTGACACATGGCAGGGCTCCATAATTATGTAGCCACAGGAGCTATCTCATATTTGTGAATGGCTTCTCGTAATATCCTGCGGTTTGGTTCTTTGTGAGGTCGCTGTTAGGTACTAACAGAGAGGGCCTGGGGGGATGAATGTAAGCAAAATTTATTCAGCAGATAACGAGCTTATACACAAACAGTTTAAAGCAAGAATGTCATAAAAATTCAAACAATCTGAAACATGCGATGGCAAGCTCAAACAGGGTTTTCTATTATCAATGCGGAAGAGAGCGAGAAATAAATAAAAAAAAAAAAAAAAAAAAAAAACAATAGCATTACAGTGTATGAGCGTGTATGAGACGAAGTGCACTACAGTTCTCTGGGGAGAATATAATTGTCTCTTAGAGATTTCAGGAATTCAAGCTAGTTTTTTATCATAATAGATAGGTATATGTTGAGTTCACTTGTTATGTGTGTCTTTATTTTTCCTTCTTGAACAGAGAACGAAAAACAGTATATTTACAATGGTCGAAAGACACTGAGGAACAGGTCATATTGAATGATTCATAAAACAGCGAACTTGAAAAATTTCCGAATTTTCAAAGTTTAATTCCGCTTCATTCACGAGCTTTATGAGGAAATATTGTTGGAAATCACTGTGTAGAAAGGAAGCGTAGTTTCCCAAACCATTTGAATAAATATGTAAAGTTATTGCATAACTGTCCCAAGTCATCATAAATATACAACAGCTGACATTCAGTGATCAGAGCGTCAGGCGTCGCTGTACCTGTAAAAGGAAACAAATAAATAAACTCTGAAGGAATTGAAAATATATATTTGGTTGTTTCATTTACTTTTTATACAAGAAGTATATTGACCGTTTACCACCAAAACTAATGTATCTTTATAGATTTTTTCCAAAAATAAATACGGATTCTGTTTTATTTTTTGCTGAAAAATTTTCATATTTGATTTGCACCTTTTATGTTATAGTATTTTTATAACATTTGTCCGTATTGGTGTTTAGAGGTTTAATGTTTTAAATATCTTATACGAATGTTAATTCAAGTAAGATTTTCTGATGTCTATCTTTTTCAATATGTGTCCCGTATTGACTCTGCGATTTAATACTTGAACTGTTGCCTAATGTCCGCTTGATGACGAGGCTCCCAATCGTCAATGATTTAAAAAAGTTGAATCTGTTTCGGGTCTCCCAATTGAAATTGGGTGCCTGCCAGGATTATACTGACAAAGCAAATTTGCTCAGAAACCATTCCGGAGACGGTCTGTACTCTTTCAAACTTTGGGATGGATAATTAAGAGGGGTGGAGAGTTCTAGGTAACGCTGAAATTGTAGCTGCTGAGCATTTCTTTAGTTTCATACACATATCTTTTCCTTTAATAGTTTAGTAAATATTTATTAAAATATGGGTTGGTGTACTTGTTAAGTTTGATAACAATATTCATGATAAGAAAATAGTTTGGCAAATTTTATCATCCACCAGAGTAATTATCAAACTACATGGATACATAGGCGCACACAGACAGACAGACAGACACACACACACACACACATATATATATATATATATATATATATATATATATATATATATATATATATATATATATATATATATATATATATATATATATATATATATATATATATATATACGTTAGATGCTTAAAATTGTCAATGGGGAAATTTATGGAAATTTATTCTTTACGAAATGACGCTTCATATATTTTCGTCTGTATGCAATAATCAGCTGTTATTGTTACTCGAGTTAATCATTTCATATTTTACTATATTTACTGTACTCTAGTACTTTGCTTGGTTTATTATTTAGTAGGCTACTTCATTATTCTGTTGACAATGGGTCTGTTTGGATTTCATTATAACTTTTACATGTTATATGAAGTGAATAAGCAATGGATTTTCTATATAAAGAATAAAGCCTCTCTCTCTCTCTCTCTCTCTCTCTCTCTCTCTCTCTCTCTCTCTCTCTCTCTCTCTCTCTCTCTCTCTCTCTCTCTCTCTCTCTCTAAAGTTTAGCCATAACCACAAATTAGATGTACAATGTTCTGCACTTAAGGACTTAAATGTACAGAGCTCTGCACTTAAGGCTACAAATATCTCGTGTTCTAGAAGACGAAAAGGAGTTTATTAATGCTGTGTGAATGGTTGCTCGTTATGTATGAGAGTGATTTCACCGACAAAATGATAGGCAGACTCAAAGTTTCAAATATGCATTATTTTGCACGTATAGGAATTTATTGTGTGTAAAACAAGCATAACTTTGTGTCTTGAATGTATCTGATAACGCTCTGTTCGCGTGATGTAATTAACAGCACGTTAAATCCAAGTTTCATGAAGTGGTTATTCTTCTTATCTGGCGCTTAACTCAGTGTTTGAGAACATCCGTGTCCCAAATGCATAGTTGTTTGCCTATTCAATGAACAATTCCATGCCAAAGTCGTGTCAAAGTTATCAGCCTTCGTGCTCTACTGAAGGAATACTTAATATCTAGCACCGAATATCCGCTCATTTAACCTCGTGATAGCAGAAGTGTTAAACAACACTTTATAGAGTGATTGGAGATTTGATATTACATCATGCAGAACAAATCGTATTATATTTTCTTATTCGTAAAATAATATGGCTTCAATAGAGAACGTTTTCTATGCTTGTTATTTTTTTCACAAGAAAAATAATCACTCTCTCTCTCTCTCTCTCTCTCTCTCTCTCTCTCTCTCTCTCTCTCTCTCTCTCTCTCTCTCTCTCTCTCTCTCTCCTCTCTCATTTTGTTCTAGTCTGACGATGCATTAAATTCCACGTTCCTTTCCACAGCACATCATAAATTGAATCTATTTCTTGTGGTCGATGCATGCATTCTTCCACTAAG
>NC_090732.1:111439592-111442092 GCF_036898095.1 Palaemon carinicauda
TTTATTACAGAGAGAGAGAGAGAGAGAGAGAGAGAGAGAGAGAGAGAGAGGAGAGAGAGAGAGAGGAGAGAGAGAGAGAGAGAGAGAGGATCGTATTTTTCCATTCCATTTGTTACTTCTTTTCTACATATTCGAGGTGACGGGTGTGTTGGTGATGAGGATTATGACGATGATGAAGAGGAGAAGGAAGATAATCATGAGAGAAAGGTTGGGTCTTTTGTGGCTGAGTCTATTATCATATTTTACTTTTTCACTCTTTCATTTTTGCTATGATTTTCCTCTTCATTTTTTTTCTACGTAGCTTCTGTTACTGGATTATTAACATTTTCAAAAAAATAATTTTTCTAGGATTATGAGAATAAAAAGGGAGGGAGGGGAAATTATTTCCTCCCTTTTTCGCACACGAGAGAGAGAGAGAGAGAGAGAGAGAGAGAGAGAGAGAGAGAGAGAGAGAGAGAGAGAGCACATTTACCGTATACCTTCCTCTGGACTGGAAATTCTCGCTGCATCATATGGCAGTAAAAGGCGCTGGTCAAGTAGTGGAAATCCCTCGGGTATTATCCTTCCTTCCCCGGCATTTGTTTGCCGAGGCATAAACAGTCAGACGAGGTCGTTCTCGGTGCCCGCTGCGCCTTTGATGTGCCGAATAAATGAGAATTTCTTAACGGGGAAGTGAAGGCAGTGGCCTTTATAAAGGAACAATTAGGAATTTTCGCCACTAAGTGACGGCCGCCTTTGTTCTGTACTCTCGCACAGATATTGCGCCATGAAAATCTTAATTGACCTTTCCACCTGCTCTTCCGTTTTATTCTAGTTTCCTTAAGTTAGAATTTTATCAGCTTCAGAACCAAATGCATTTTCATGCTAAAATATCATCATGAAATTTAAATGTGTTTGATTAATCACCTCGGGTTGGAGATTGTGATTATTATTTGTAGTTTCACTGAAGTTATGATTCAGGTATAGAAACTTATTTTATATAGGAAGATTCTAGAATTTGCTGTTTTATTGAATGCCTTTTGAATTTTTTGCTTTTTATGAATATCAATGCTTTTTTAATAATTTTGTGTGATCAATAAATTATTACAGGCATAAAATTACCAACGAATGCCGAATTGATTTCAGTAATATTTTCGTACTGTTATTCAATTATTTTCCTCTTAGAATTTTATGAAAATATTAGGTTTTTTTTTAGCAATGACATGTAGGCCTAAGCAAAAAGATAATTAAGATGACAAGTAATCTCAGGCTGCATGGCATCATTATCATCATCATCATCTCCTACGCATGTTGACGCACAGGGCCTCAGTTAGATTTTGCCAGTCGTCTTTATCTTGATTTTTTAATTCAATTCTTCTCCATTCATCATCTACTTCACGCTTCATAGTCCTCAGCCTTGTAGGCCTGGGTCTTCAAACTCTCCTAGTGCCTTGTGGAGCCCGGTTAAAAGTTTGGTGAACTAATCGCTCTTGGGGAGTGCGAAGAGCATGCCCAAACCATCTCCATCTACCCCTCATCATGATCTCATCCACATATGGCACTCGGATAATCTCTATTATAATTTCATTTATACTGCCATTCACCTTCCAATATCATTCTCAGTGCTTTGTTCTCAAATTTACTAAATCTATTGGAGATTGTTTCATTGTCATACCATGACTCATGTCCATATAATGACACCGATCTCACTAAACTGATATATAGCTTGATTTTTATATGTAATTTCAGGCGATTTAATTTCCAAATTTTACTTAACCTAGCCATTGCCTGATTTTTTTTCTTTCACTAAACTCTAATTCTAAAGACCCTGAATTGAAAATCATAGTTCCTGAATACTTGAATAATTCTACCTCATAATACTTTCTGCTTACAATGATATTTCATCTTCCATGCATACTCCGTTATCATCATCTCTATCTTTCTTCTATTTATCCTGAGCCCAACTTCGTGTGATATTTCATGCATTCTGGTAAGCAAGTGTACATATCCTGTGGTGTTCTGCTAATAAGGACAGCATCTTCAGCATTCTCTAGGTCTGCTAATTTACTATTACCAATCCCTCCCAATCCTTCTCTTACATCTCCGACTGTTCTACGCATTACAAATTCCACGAGGATAATAAACAACATAGGTGACAACACATTCCCTTGGAGTATTCGGCTGTTCACCGGAAATTCATTTGATAGGACTCTACTAACATTAACTTTGCACTTGCTATGCTCATGAACAGACTTAATCAAATTCACACATTTAAGAGGAATTCCATAATAACGCAGGACTCGCCGCAAAACTGGCCAGTGCACATATCAAAGGCTTTTTCATAAAGAGTGGATTTCTATATTCTGCCCATTACTGTACGTGTCTCAAAATTAAAATTTTGTCAGTACAACTTCTGCCTCTTCGAAATCCTGCTTGCTCATCTCTCAGTTTTTCATGTCTTTCTCTCCAGTCTCTTTAGAATAAGCGTACTATATATTTCCATAGCAACTGGCGCAAGTGT
>NC_090732.1:111447092-111452092 GCF_036898095.1 Palaemon carinicauda
TTATAAGTTGTTTTTTTATGATGAAATAACAGCACAATTCCCTGGAAGTTGTCATCGTTCAGTTGTGGAGTCTGATTGTGTACAAGAGAGAGATGTTGACAGAAATCCATTTGCATATCGGCTTTGCATCATGTTTGACTTCGAGACTTACGGTCTATGACGATTCTCCATTATAAGGGAGTTGAAGTGATGATAACATTGATGATGATGATGAAAATAGTCTTTTATAAGTTGTAGTCCTTCTTATTTCCTACTCACAAACATGCTCATAGAAACATTCGTATGTATATATATATATATATATATATATATATATATATATATATATATATATATATATATATATATATATATATATATATATATATGTGTGTGTGTGTGTGTGTGTGTGTGTGTGTGTGGTGTGCGTATGTATGCGTGGGAGAGCCTGTGTATGTGTACACATGTGAAGGGGCTAAATAGAAAATGCAGAGTCAGTTGATGGAATTATGAGATGATGTAGTATGGAAGTTTTAGCAAGACCTTTTTTTGCCAACCCTGACTGCGGGAAAATAAGTCTCCATGGAATTTAGGAGAGGGGTATTTGTTCCTTTTTATGAAGGCAGAAGAAGCAGAAACGGATGTAAAAATTATACTTAGTGCATTAGAGATGTTTTCCAGACAAATGACAGAATGATTGATAGCGGAAAAGCATTGTGTGTTTAGAAAATGGAAGAGTGAGTGTCACTGACTAAAGAAAAATAAGAGTTGATTCAATGGCAGCTCCCAAACAACGACTTTATTTACAGACAATACAGCTATTCGTGCGCCACATAAGGGCAACAATTGCATATATACAATCAACGGAGTCGATAAGCTTGACATTGGTATAGAAAATAGATAATATAGTAATGGAATGATACTAGAGTTTGAATCAGCGTTTTACATTCTGCGACTTTTTTACGAGGAGTCCTGTGACCGTTTTAGTATTGGCAGCTAGCACATCTTTCTTCATTTGTATGTACGTTGCTTGCTGCATGTACATTACATGTCTTTACTCTGAAAAAAGATATATATTTAAAAGGGGGAGACCACAAACTTTGGAGTTTAGAGTACGGCAAATAGCATGGAATGGGTCGTATATTCGTGCATAATTGATGAATTGTCAGCGTCGGTGCACACAAGGATGATTGTTGTTGTGTGTAGTTCTTTCGGTATGTACTGTTTTTTTTTTTTTTTTTTTGGGGGGAGTTACATGTAAATCTGACGTCAGGGGGTAAATTTCTCCACAATATGACGTAGGTACTGGAGATCCTCGTAAGGAGGTGGTGAGTGGAAAAATATCAGCAGGGAGGTCCAAAGGGTCGCCGTATACCATTTATGCCACTGAGAAATCCATGTTGTCCTTGGAAGTGATCCTCAGTCCAAGAAGGACCATGGGAAGCCGCAGAAACCAAAGCTGCTTTAAGGGTACAAGGGAAACGTCCCACCAGTCAGTTGGCTGCAAGGTTATAAATGGTAGTCTGATCTAGGGTGATAACGAGAAGATGCCCTAATAATGTCCACAATTGAGGAGTGAAAGTGATCTACTGTGGGATGGTGAATCTTGCTATCCCTTCAGAAGGCAATGTAGTGGTATACAAGGCAGATATTGTTTCTTGCATGGAGAAGACCTCAGGCTAGTGAGTGGAGTGATTGATGACTGAAAGGGTATCAATGTCTTTGTGACGTGGGTAGTTACCCAACCTTGTTAACAAACATGTTGGTAAAACAACTATTGGGTTGATGAAAGTGCCCACATCCAAATCCATGTGTTGATGTGTTGATACATTTTGAAGTTTGACATGAAATACAAATGTAGACCCAATATTTGGCATCATTAATAGTGGATCAAGTGAAACACCTGTTGGCGCATTGTGGCAATTATCCATAGGTGTGGCCTACCAGTACTGACATTAACGGCGATGTCTTCTTAATAGAGACACATGCAGGATGTTCTGCAGGTTTGCTACACAGGGGTCCTTTCGTTGGGATTCTGCCTAGTATTCCATTCCCAGGTGTATGACAGCCAGAGTATCTCTGAAAAAAATGTTGGCTAAGAGATTCAGTTTATCAGGGATTTGTTGAATGGTACAGCTGTATTCAGAAATGGCAGAGAGATGTCGATGCTGATGAACATCCAAATACACCACTAGTTGTTCACTGTCGAATTCACTGTCATCCCTGGAAAGTTGGAGGGTTACAGTTGGCATGGAATAATTGAAAGCAATAATAGTTGATAGTGCTTTCTTTGCGTTGAAGAAAGCCGCCTGCTGAAAAGGCCCTCACATTATGTTTTTGGCTTGACTTGAGGAAATCGTTGACGGGACGAGAGTGGCAGCGATGGCTGGTAAAAACTGGTGATGGTATTTCACCTTGCCAAGGAACTCTTGCAGTGCTTTAACTGTTGAGGACATGGGGAATATCTGTATAACTGATACATTTTCAGGTAGGGGATGAACGCCTTCAGGAATGATGCGATGACCCAAAAATCCCACTTCCTCAGCACGAAAGGTAGATTTGTTTTACCCTATTATATGGTTGCTCTGCTGCAAGCGGTCGAACACAATGTGTATTCAACGTAGGTGGTCCTCTTTGGAGGGGGAAAAAATTAGTATGTCATCTACGTAACATATGCAGTAGGGTAGGCCCCCCAGATGCCATCCACGAATTGTTGAAGTTTGGCCCCGGGATTACTAAGGCAAAAGTAAGAGTAGATTATAGAGTATGTGCCAAAGAGAGTGGTGATACCAGTCTGTGGAAAGTCATCTGGGTACTAGGGCACTTGATAACACCCCTTCAGGAGTTCGAGAGTCGAGAATACTAGAATGCATTGAAGGTAGGTGGTGATGTAGGCAATGTTGGGAAAGGGTAGTTATCTGGTTCTGTCTGCATGTTAAGCCACCTGTAATCTCCATGAGAGTGTAGGGATCCATCCTTCTTCAGAACGATGTGCAAGGGCAACAACCTTGGACTTGAGGTCTTTTGACAAAGTCCTATTTGTATCGTTAGTAGCTGCCAAATGTCTGAATCTTATAAACACTGCGTCCCATGTCGTCTTTATATGGTGAGAGATACCGGGGTTGGCGGGAACCATGAGTGTCTGGCGTAGTTCTGACCAAAAGATGTCAGGATATAAAATGAGGAGGTGGGCCTAGGTGTTCGTGGGAGTGCTGATGTGGCGAGTGAAATCAGAGGGAGCAAGTGGTAAAGGTGTGGATGAGTAAGAGCTGGTGATATCTAAGCATCAATGCGCAGTGTAAACCAGTTGGTGGAAACGGGTGAGGATATTAAAGGCAATGTAGCGTCAATAAAGAGGAAATTCTACCAGTACTTGGTGCCCCCAAACAAAACTGTCATTATCTTGTAACCATTGATGAGGGGAACAGATTCGTTGGCGGTCACCAAGCAAATATCAGCAGTCTTGGAATGAAATTGCACATTAAATCAAGATTTATGGAAAAAGAAGAGATTAGTTAAACCACCACCACATGCTATGGCCTACATACATGTTTTTATACCATTGACATTCGATAGCACATTTCTTAGCAGCAGTCCCAAATCTTTAGTGTGGGGGGCGTCATCCAGTGGTTATTGAGGCGTTGGTTGGTAGCAGGCATGGGGTCCCATAGCTGGGTAGTGGGTGGTTTCGTTGCTGCCAATGCTTGTTGTTAGGTGGGTGTCCATGTATTATAATATTCACTTCTGATTCAGTCGGCGTTGTATGGTTGTCCCCTTTATCAGGAATGGAGTTGTTGATGGACTTCTTGACAATGGGGAACTGGCTATCCATAAGGGCATCGACTAGAGTCATCATATTGTCAATTAGCTAAGTGTACACTGGTATGAGTGTCTCGCATCGGTTTCGGCAGGCTTTGTACTTAAAGAGCATGAAGTAGGTTCACTTCACGAAAACCTTTTGCAGCAGGCTGAAGGTAAGCAATAGTCATCATCCCTCAGGGCCATCGACACCCTTCCATCCCCCAATAGCTGTTGAGAGATTCTGAAAAATATTGGCTACACTGGCAGTTGTTATCGGTGATCACTGCTCTAGGAGGAATGATTTAAGGACATCATGCCTCTATAGGGAAGTCCCTTTTCTTGCAAAGCCAGTCAAGAGACTTCTGGGATAGCATCATGCATGTAGTTGACTTTGGTGCTTGATTGGGTCATGCCTGGATGCAAAGTTGAATCTCGTCGTACTGAAACCAGGAAAACACATCTCTGCTAGCGAAAGACGGAAGCCTCACCGTGGCATCCTTGACAGATGAGTCGGGGTCGGTGGTGGGCATTGTCGAAGGATGCGTCAGATGAAGCATTGAGCTGGAAGTTGGGCTGGGTTTTTGAAGCACTCCGAAGGTCATTAATGTGACGGAAGTGGATTAAGCCTTAATGTAAAGACAGTAAGTGTAAAGACAGTAAGTGAACAACAACTTTAATTACAGACAACAGATATTTATATTCACCAAGGGGGTCAGATAATGGTGATAATTGCATGTTTATAATAGATTATTTTTGTTGGTAAGATCAACTTTGACATAAAGATAAATAATAGAGCAGTGGAATGATAAATGAGTTTAAATTCCCTTGTTACATTCAACAATTTATTTTAGCCAAGTTGTGGTTGGAGTATTGAATAAAATATAGATAGGACATCCTTCTTCATTTGCATGTTTGATACTTGATACACGTGCTTTACATCACAAATATGAAAGTAGAACAATTGATCATAAGAGTGGCTGTCTTGATATGAGTGGATCCTGAGACAAGGGGGTGTTTTTTCAGTGGGTATTAAATATAAAAATAGGTGGCATGACAAGGAAACTATTAAAAGGAAATTAGGCTTAGGTGTAAAGTTATAGGCTGAGAAAATTATTAATGAATCGAATTTTTAATCATAGATGCTTGTATATTCACACTATTGATTGGTGACGGTGAAAAAAAAAAAAAAAACTAGATTTAAGTGAAAAAGTATAATAAGT
>NC_090732.1:111457092-111477092 GCF_036898095.1 Palaemon carinicauda
AAATAATAAAAGATAAATCAGTGACTCGTATTTGGTGAATGGATATTTATTCAAGCACTTGTCAATCACAACTGTTCCATTTAGAGATGTTTGCAACCTGTGTACATAAGAGGGGATATTGTATTGTCCACTATTGCGCTGAATATGGATCTCTTGTCGCTACGCAATGAAAAGGGGACGTCGCCTGACAGTGTGGGCTGACCTCTAACCTTTAAAGGCCTAAATTTATTCAATAGTCAAGATACAACCAGGCGAATGAAATTTTGGAATGAAATGCCGTCAAGTCTCCCCCACCCAATTCATTCTGAAATTGTCGTTTGAATTCCCATTCGGGAATCCATTGGCGTGATCGTCGTCTCTCCCCATTTGGGAATACTCTTGACTTCTCGGCTTAAGTGATGATGAAGCTCCGTGCCAGCTTTTCAGGCCTCTCCTCTTGAGGATCCTGGTGAAGAGGGAAGAGAATGGCCAAGGTAGATTTTCGTCGATGCTCTTCATTGCCGACTATTGTTGGCGGCTTTTGTTCTTTTCCTGTCATAGTCCTACTCGAATATAACCCTGTTCATGATTCCATTTTCTATATTTGTTTGCTGCTGCTCTGCCCTTTTTAATTGTTATATTGATGTCTCCCAATATCTTTCATGTGGCAAAATTGTGCTTGAAGGCAACCATTGCAAAATACTTAATTTTTGTCAGTATATCTGCCGAGTACAACAAAACACCGAAAATTATTTTTTATTCAAAGTTTGTATAACATAAAATATTTGGAAAATACCCATGCTGTTTCTGAGATAGACATTCTTATTAGCTACAATAATGAACAATAAGATTACCTGATGTATTTCTTTTTTTTCAGTGCGAAAAACATAATACTCTTATATAAAGAATGCATGAAATGAACGAGTAATGATTTAGCTCAATTTTAACGTTAGAATAGTATCTTAACCAGTGTCCAGCAAATGAACAGTCCCCTTCTTTTCAAAGGTGCCTCTCTAACCGGAAATTGGTAATAGAAAAGCAGATTTCCAAGTATAGTCTACTTATCTTTCCTTCCGTAATCACAAAATTTTATGCTAAGCTGATTTGTTTTCATTTGGCTTCTGAGCTGATTCTGATTAGGAATCAGACGAGTATTTTATTGTTCAGTCGCGTTCGAATGTATACGTACGAGTAGCACTACGGGGTTTTTGTATATTATGTTTGCGAATATGTACCCTATTGAGCCTGGAGAAACGCAAACAATGTCTGTTCTATGATATACTGTAGCATGTAAATAAAGGAGTAGGGAGTTATACTAAATGAAAATCATCTGTTGTTCAACGAAGTAGTAGGGCATTCATGTGCCTTGTAACATAGAGTGAATCTGTATTGTGTGTATGAACACAAGCACTCAGTTTTGTTTTAGACGAAAAATAGAATGGGCCGATTAAGTGTATGTTGTATAATAATTTTAAGAAGCAATAGCCTTAGGGGAAGATTTTGTGTATGTCGCTCATGGAAAAAAAAAACTGTGACGGACTAACATTATATTGTTTATTGCTACTTTGCCAGCCATTACGAAATGAAGACTATTTCAGCCATTTTCACAGTGTGAGTACACTGTATTTATTTATGAATAGAAGTTGTTAATTTGATAAACTGTTCAATGATTTTTTTAAATGCAAAGGATAGAATATTTCTTTTTGTTACAAGCTCGTAAAAAAACTGCATGTTTTGGAAATACTGATGCGAGAGTGTGTTAGTGTAAAGGTGGGTCCTTAACCATGGTGTATATTATATCAAATTACATTTTTATGTGTAGGCTTGTGAGAATTCCGTAGAAGAACATATGAAGTTGTAAAGGTTAAGGAAGAAAAAAAAAGAGGTTGTAATTGGATCTTTGCTTCTTCTGTAGTTTTAATTGGGGATAATAGAATAAAGAAAAATGCAAACTCACGGAAGAGAGTGGAAATGATAGCAGGAGAAGAATGTAGAACCTTGATTTGAGCAATAAAGAATAATAAGAATAAATGGGAAGTAAGACGATTGGCGAATGAATATTAGTAATTTTTATTAAGAATGTGTTTAGTGAATTTATACAGCTATTTACGGTTTAAATGTAATAACACCAAATATTTGCATAGATGTAAGGATTTCGAAGCTTGCAAGTATATAGATTGACGAATGTAAATAAAACAAAAAGATTGAAGCTAATGACAAGAATTAAAGAAAGCTGAACAGGTAGAAACGCAGAGCCATGAAAAAGATAATAATTAGCATA
Source organism: Palaemon carinicauda (assembly GCF_036898095.1). Taxonomy (NCBI): domain Eukaryota; kingdom Metazoa; phylum Arthropoda; class Malacostraca; order Decapoda; family Palaemonidae; genus Palaemon; species Palaemon carinicauda. The sequence goes on from NC_090732.1 coordinate 111,459,353, forward strand.
GGTTGAACAAAGAATCAAAGTGCTTTGAGATGACTAGTTCTTGTGGAGGAAAATAAGAACAACATGAAGGCCCAAAGGGATCATAATTCGGAAGTGTGGTAAAAATGACGACATATATAAAGAGAAATTGCTGTGTAAGTGAACTGGATGAGGCCATAAATCACAAGGAGTTCCAATTTCCGGGAAATGAAAGAGTAGGGGCATGATGTAACTACAACGGCAGAAGAAACAACAATTCTAATAAATGATAATTATAATAATGATGATAATAATAGTAATAATTAGATTTAATCCATGTTTGCCAAGGTCTACAACATTTGTGGCTACCGCATTCGAACATAGTTTTTAGTTTAATATTTTAATTTCCACGAGCATAAAATTCCGTTCATATTTGGTGAACCTAGAAATAAAATATGAAATGGAAACAAATAAAATAAAATAGAGGAAAAATATTTTCAGGAATTAATGAAGTAAAAAATGTGAAATATGTTGTATTGTGGCATCGCACTCGTGCTTTATGCTACAACAATTTGAATTCGCCACTAACATAATCCCTCTAAGCCATTAATACCATGAGATGAATTTTAATTTTGGGATTCATACAGAAGTAATTATTTATAAAGATTCAGTATTCACACAATTACAAAGAAATATTACTAAATATATGTTAACGTCCATTTTAATAGCAATTTAAAACACTGATTCAATTGATGACGAAAGGGACTTTGTGGCTCTGAAAGTATTGATTTACTTCACTAGTCGCATTTCTACAAACAAATAAATTACCTGATGTCCCTTTGATTGCATTAAATTTTCCTCTTCGCCTATCATTTGTTTAAAGTACACCCCCACACGTATACACTCACACACACACACACACACACACACACACACACACACACACACACACATATATATATATATATATATATATATATATATATATATATATATATATATATATATATATATATATATATATATATATCATCACCACCATCATCAGCTGTTGCCAGTCCACTGCAGTTAAAGGCCTACTAAAACGCCCTTCCGCACACATCTGTTTATGGCCATTCTATGCCAATCTATTCCGCAAATTTTCTTAGCTTGTCAATCCATCGTCTGATCTTCACCCGCTTCGTTTACAATCTCCTGGGACTCATTTGGGTTATTCTTCTTGTCCATCTATCATTTGTCCTTCTCATTATATTTCCTGTCCATGTCCATTATATACTTACTTGTTAGAATAGTCTGTGACGGGCCGAGAGAGGAGTTGTGAACTCAAAGGCAGGATGCAATCAACTGAGTTATATATTAAGGAACACTCTTCTTTATATACAAAACCTCAAGGCAACAGGACATAACCTGTTCGAGAGACAGACAATGTTCAGAGCAAAACAGCAGACATGAATTTTCATGTTCGTTTGAGTGCGAGGGAAGAGCGAAGATACAATCATATTATATACAAAAGGAATTATGTACAATTGTGTGACACACGGTTGGTACAAGTCTCTAACTTAGTTTATTTTCGCTTCCACGTTGCTCATTTTATGTGTTTTTACAGTGTTATTGTCATCATTATTGTTTCCATATTTCTTTGATTATATTATAAGACTTTAGTAATGCTGCAAGTTCCTGATGCACATGTTAATGCTGGTAGGATTATCTGATCATATACTTTTCTTTTTAGAAAAAAAGTGGCATTTTATTTTGATAATCTCATTTGGTTTAAGAAAAGCTTATCCTTGTCATATCCTTGGGAAATATTTACCGTTTGTTCTAAGTAACCCTTATTTGTTGTCTCTGCATTTTCACTGAACATTATCCTAGTGTTACTCATATTAATTTTCAGTCCTACATTCCTGCCTTCTCTATTCAAATCTATAATCTTTTGCAATTCCTCCAATGATTCACTAAATAGAACTATGTTATCTGCAAATCTTATGTTTTAAGGTATTCCCCATTATTATTAATTCCTACGATTTCCCGATCTGAATTCTTATAAAATTTTAGGCATGTTGTAAATAATTTATGAGTGAGTGGATTTCCCTGTCTAACTCCTTTCTCAATCGGAATTTTCTCACTCTCTTTGTATAGTTTTAGGATTACTGTACTTCCCATATAGATATCTTCAAGTGTTCTAACATAAGATTCGTCTATCCCTTGTCTTTGAAGGGCTTTCTTTACTGCTGATGTTTTGACAGAATCAAAAACTTTCTTATAGCCTATAAATGCCAAACTTAGTGGTTAATTATATGGATATGGTCAGTAGTTTAATATCTGCTTTTAAAGCCTGCCTGCTCCCTTAGTTGATTAAATCCTAACAGTGTATCAATTCGGCCTATTTTTTTTTCTTTTTCTTTTTTTTGTAAATATTTTATCTATTACTGAGAATAAACTTATTGGTCGGTAATGTATTCAGGTCTTTTGTGTCTCCCTTTTTGTGAATTAATATAATGATAAAGTTTTTTCCAGTTCAAAATTACTGTTCATTATTTCTTGAATCTTTCTCATTTTATCATATAGCTGCTGGTACCTGTTTTATTTTGCTACTCTAGACTCGTCAGATTTTCTGTTATTGCAGTAGTATTTTCTTTTCTATCTTAAATTAGTTTTCTCTTTATTTCCGTAGGTCTAGACAAATTTTACTTTTCACCATTCTATGGTTGACTGACTTTAACTTGTATAACACTGTTACATCTTTAATTAAATTAACATTTCCACTGAGAATAAAATTCATTTCGGTTTTTGTTTCTCCATTTGGACTTCTCCACGTCCATTTTCTATGTTCATTTTTATAAAAAAAAAAGTGTTCATGTTTGAAAATTTTTCTATAAGCAAATTTTACTATATATATATATATATATATATATATATATATATATATATATATATATATATATATATATATATATATATATATGTATATATAATATATATATATATATATATATATATATATATATATATATATATATCTATATATAAATGTATATATATATATATATATATATATATATATATATATATATATATATATATATACATATATATCTATATATACATATATATATATATATATATATATATATATATATATATATATATATATATATATATGTATATATATATATATATATATATATATATATATATATATATATATATATATATATATATATATATATATATATATATATATATATCACACTCGTTTCCCCTTAAAGAAGTCGGCACCTGGAACGTTCAGTCTCCTGCAATCGTTGTAGCTCAATCGGATCCTTCGGGGTGGCCACTTTATGGACCCAAGTCTCTCTCTCTCTCTCTCTCTCTCTCTCTCTCTCTCTCTCTCTCTCTCTCTCTCTAGTGATTACTGAATTATACATTAATTAATAACTCTAATTAGGCTCTTTTACGGAATCTAGGTTCCGCAATTCATAACATTTATATCACTGTCTTTGGAGATATATGAAAGTTCCCACAAAACTCGTTTGCAAAATTCCTTTCCCATGATCTCTAAATAATTTTTAGTTCGGAAGGTGATTCTAAACTTAAATAAATTGACATTGCAGTCATTTGTGATATGAAAAAAAATATAAATCAAAAGATGAAAAGAAGAGATAATTTGATTCTGAGGTTCTGGAATTACATTTTCATTTTCTCATTAAAGCCTCATATTGAATGGACCAACCGCTTTTGATATGCTCCCTAACTTGCTCTGTTAGCTCTTGACGATTTTGTAACTCGCTAAGATTAGTACTGCAACCTGTCTTATTACTGTTTTTGTGTCGTTCCAAATCACAAGTTACAGAGATCCTCAATATCCAATGATGATTGGTGCTTCATTAATTTGATTTCTTTTATGACTGTGAATAAAACTGACGGATAAGACGGATAATTATTTACGTTTCTGGAATCATATTCTGTAATATTTGTTTTCTCAAAGAATAGGCTTAAAGATTAATAAAACTGGTTGCCATGGCGATCAGAATAAGAAAGAAAGTTGGAGATTAGTTATTAATGTTATGATAGATTGAAAGCCTGTATATTTCATCAGAAAGAAATGTGTTTATGCATGTATGTATACCTTCATTTTAGTGCCAATGCTTAGGTAGAGTTTAATTAGATTGTGAAAGAATTTCAGTGATTAAAACTTCACATTTTAGGACAATATCTTATATTAAATTTAGATGTATAATTTTTGGGTATTTACTAAAGTAATGTCATCTTGAGTATTATTCTCTAATTGGATTACAGTTTTGCTTATAAAACAACAGCAGTAACAATATTGATTTAGCAATAATGATATACTTTATTTTATCTTATTTTTTTATATATTACCAATATTGTTATTAACATATATGGAAACGACATTTTATTTAACTCATCCTTTAATTAAGCATGTAAAAGTTTTTTCTTTGTTTTCGTATGAATCCGCAATATCTTGCTGTCTATCGTGGCTTTAAGATATCACCGAGAGTAAGGTGAACATTATTATGAATAGTTGATGGGTGGAATGTATCATATGACCGAAAGTTAAAATATCAAAATTGCCTTAGCAATTGCATCGTTTCTCAGATTCTTTTTTCCACTCATCGTAATGCTCCATCTGTCCAAAAATTTCTACACCTTTTTTAGGAATATTCTTATTTATCAAATAAATATATACCTGTTTTTATACAATTACCTCTGCTCTGTTCGATCAAATGCATTGTGATTCTGTGATTGAAATCAGTAATGAAGCCGTGTTGATATTTCATATAATGAATAAGTTTATATCATGTACTCTCTTAAGACCAACGAATTATTGAGATTTCCCTTTAAAAAAATGGTTAAACTTGCATTGCGAGGTGATCGAATGGAAAATCCCATGGGCGTGCAAGTGAGAAATTATTGATGCTCTTACAGGATCATGGGTGATAGAATTATTGATATCGTAGTCAAGTCAGAGGCGATGGTTTCTCATTTATCAAATTCAAATGAATTACAAGCCATTCGATTTCGAGCTGTATTTGTAGATGCTCTTCTAAAAAAATTTTTTTTCTAAGGTTAGTGGGAGAAATCAAGACTAAAATCTGCCCTGCTAAGAGGAATTGTTGAATTAATTATGAGGAATTGTTGAATTAACTGAAATAAGGTGCCAGGCAATTCTTATGAACTATTAAATAGAAATATATATTTCATTTTACTATAACCTAATATGTAAAATAAGATTACCGAAGAGAAAAGCGTTAACGTGTATTTTAGGCATTTGTGTCAGTAATACGTTTTGCAAATTCAATTTGAGAGATAAAAGAATTAACAGAATTTATTTTGGACGTATTCTCTTTTTCCAAAAACTATGTAATGTTATATATATATATATATATATATATATATATATATATATATATATATATATATATATATATATATATATATATATATATGTATGTGTGTGTGTGTGTAACAATAAAACGTCAACAGAAAATGCAGCTGTTTTCAGTTCACTGCAGGACATTGGCCTCAATCATATTAATTCATGTCTGGGGTTTGGTGTAGGTGGGAAATTTTTGTCCGATTATTCACAGCAAACCAACCTAGCATGGGTGGCCCTAACTAGTACAAATTTCCTGATCATGCAGACGCGCAAAGTCTTTCACAACGTTAAGGTATCCCCATTCATAAAGGGATATAATCATATTGTTTATAAAAAAAAAAATAAATAAATAAATAAATAAATAAATAAATTCAGCACCATTTAAAATCTACTTGAAAAATTATTATAATTCCCCATACCGTAGATATTGAACATAATAAATGAATAAAGTAACATTGAATGTAATGCACTAATCGGGAAAGGGAGACGTCCATAAGTTTCGTTATAATCTCTACATGAAAATTCATCGCTCATTACAAAAAAAAAAAACATTACAATATATATATATATATATATATATATATATATATATATATATATATATATATATATATATATAAATATATATATATATATATACATAAATATATACATATATGTATATAATAATATAATATATATATATATATATATATATATATATATATATATATATATATGTATATATATATATATATATATATATATATATATATATATATATATATATATATTAATATATACATACATATATATATATATATATATATATATATATATATATATATATATATATATATATATATATATATACACACACACACACACAAACATAAACCGAAACAGATGCGATTAGACTCTTATTATTCCCAGTGTTGCATTACAACCGAAATAAATATATTTTATTTCCGGAATGTTATTTGCAAAGGCAGCCTTTTTTGCACATGGAATAATAATTACCTCAGCCAACGAAGCTGGAAGGTTATGTTTTACACCCTTTTTGTGTGTTTGTTTGTGCGTATGTTAGTGATCACCTTCCTAGCCACAAATTCAATCGTAGAGTAATGAAATCTGGAGGGATTAACTGTTATGTACAAAGCTGGAAATGATAAAAGTTTGAGGGTCAAGGTTAAAGGTCAATGTCATGGTCAAGCAGAATGTCCAATTCATGTTATAAGCCATAAGTTTGAACATTGTTGTTACTGAGACTTCAAACTTGGTTAATATTTGAGTATATGAAAATCCACGCCTATTAATACATGTTATGGTTGAAGGTCAAGGTCGAGTCCATGGTCAAGGTCAAATAAAAGGTGAAATTCCTGTCATCAACCATACGGGGCCGATTTTAATCATAAAGTAATGAAACTTGCAGGGATTTGAAACTGTTGTGCAAAGAGCTGGAAATTATTAAATCTTGGAAGGTCAAAGGTCAAGATTACAGACGAGTAAAACGTCCATATCACGTAGTCAGCCATAAGTTTGGACATCCTTGTCACAGAGACTCAAACTTGGTTCATATTTGAGCGCATAAAAATCCACGCCAATTAGTACATGTTAAGGTCAAAGGTCAAAGTCAAGGTCGAGCAAAAGGACGAGAAATGAGCTGCCGCGGGTAAGGTCTACGCTCTACTGAGTGTCCCTCTATTTTTCATTGTTTTTCCCCTATTTTGTCATATCAACTTTATATTCATTCCAATAGGAGAACAAAAAAGGGAAGGGACACATTGGATATTGCAAGGAAAGATAGCCAAAACCTGGGCCTCTGTGAGACCTCCTTCTAAGATTTAATGGTATAAAGTTTGAACCGATTGTTACAACAGTTTAGAGAAGAATTCAATAAAAAAAAACTTTACAGATAATAGGAAATATATTATGACAGTTTGGACTCTCGTGAGGCAAACAAAGGGGAAAGAATCCGTAACAGTTTTAGTATGACAGGAAAAAGATGGCAGCTTACTCGCAAACTTAATATAGCGATATTGTGATTTTGTGAGCCGCGTAAAATGTCTTTAAAGAATTATAGTAGAAGGGATAGCTTTTCTTCAACTTTTTTATTTTTTATGAGGTCATCTTACCACGGAAGTATACTTCGTTGTTCAGTTACTGGATGGACAATTTCCAGACTTTTTCATTGGTGATAAGGTACTGGCGTCGTTCCCGGACTCCGCCGTAAATTTTGAAGCGATTGTACTGATAAAATCATCCGCTTTTGTACCGTTGGCGTGAGATTTTTTATGTTGGGGAAAGGGAAAATTTTTTGTTTTAGTCAATTAAGTATAATTTGAAATACTATGTTTCGAATAGAAGAAATAGATAAAATGCAACCTTTATTTTTCTTAATTCAACGTTTGACCACAAATGTAGAAGCCGATAACGCAGTATCTCATTTATCACTGATTACCGAATTAAAAGCAGCAATTGATTAAAGACACTAGAAGATAAGCTTTGTTCCCCAATTGCCTTCAATAAGAGATATGATGATTAAAGTATATTGACACTTCCCGCGACCTACAGCTTTAATGTTATAAGCCAGTTACAGACACTTCAGTAGATTATTCCAAACAGATATGAAATTTCTTTGTGAATAAACTCACTCGGCTGTGCTGAATGGCGCACCCGAGAGGGTACCGGCAAGCTGTGAGTGACAGTTTGCTGTACATAACTGACAGCATGATTTAGAAACCAATTGCTTCAGAGGCTTTGGCATTGATGAATATACAATTACTTCCCTGTACCCTGTTTGGCAAGTCATTTTGAATTTGTACTTAAAGCTGGTTGCATAATTGCTTTGGATTAATGGATATCAAATCCTAGAGTTAGAAATCACTTGCATTCTTTGTTTGGGTTTCGTGACTCATTAGTGCCATTGGTGCTCCCGCCAGACTCCAAAAGAATGTTTGAAGTCTTAGTAAGAGATGTAAGAATCACCTGAAAGCAGGCACTCGTGCCTAATTGACAATTAAATGAAAGAGCGAGTTGTATAGAGAGTTAGTAATGAGGTTCCTTTATCCCTCTTAATCTTCTAACCTTTAATGAGCAGCTAATTAAGAGTTTGTAAAAGCAAGGGAAGGATAGGAAATTGAAAGCTTCCATTGCAATAAAATTAAACGAAGACGTATAGTCTATTGGTGTAGCAGCTGCACTCGAATTTTGTAAGACGAGTTTAATTGACTCTGAAAACTAAACTCAGAAGGAGTCATATATATATATATATATATATATATATATATATATATATATATATATATATATATATATATATATATATATATATATATATATATATATATATATATATATATATATATATATATATATACACACACACTACCGCTAGAAAGTTATTGGATTCTTTGAGTGGCCAGACATTACTACATTGGATTCCTCTTTATAGTTACGGCTCATTATTCTTTGCCTACGAATACACCGAATAGTCTGGCCTATTCTCACCACATTCTCCTCAGTCCTCATACACCCGACAACACTAGAGATTACCAACCAGGTCTTCTTCGCTCTAGGGGTTAACTACTGCAACGTAATTTTTTAGTGGCTACTTTACTCTTGGTAAGGGTAGAAGAGACTCTAGCTATGGTAAGCAGCTCTTCTAGGAGAAGGAAACTCAAAAATCAAACCAGTGCTCACAAGTCTTGTGTAGTGCCATAGCCTCTGTACCATGGCCTTCCACTGCCTTGGATTAGGTTTCTTGCTTGGGGGTTATTCGGTCATATTTTTCTATCGTATTACTCCTCTTCTTCTAATATGTGAAGGTTATAAGTCAATGTTGTTTACTGTTCTTGGAATATTTTATTTTGATTGCTTACTCTTTTCTTGTAGTTTATTTATTTCCTTTCCTATCTGGGCTATCTTTTCTTGTTGGACTTGGGCTTATAGCATCTTGGTTTTCAAACTACGGTTATGGCCTAGCTTGTAACCATATGTGTATATATATATATATATATATATATATATATATATATATATATATATATATATATATATACATATATATATATATATATATATATATATGTATATATATATATATATATATATATATATATATATATATATATATTTATATATATTTACATATATACTGTATATGTATATATATATTAATATATATATATATTTATATATATATACTGTATATATATATATATATATATATATATATATATATATATATATATATATATATTTATATATATATATATATATATATATATATATATATATATATATATATATATATATATATATATATATATATATAAACCTTTATTTTAAAATAATGTTCTTTTGAACTACCTGAAAAGATTGGTATATGAATTCTTTTGTTAATAATTCTAATCCAAAAATATTCCTCCACCGATGATCATGCTAATTTGTGATATACTTAAGATAATGAAGTTCTTGATGATGCAAACCACTCTCAGAGGTAATTTTATTAGAATATAACTTGTAGTATAGAATATAATTCTTAGATTGCTAGGTATGGCGCCTGTTCTTTTACTACCGCTGCCACGCTTTTATGCTCTTTTCATGATGCTCTTTTCATAAACATTCAAGAACTTTTGTTTGGCTGTTCTTTCCTTTAATGGTGAACCCCTTTTTTTCCTTTTCCCTCTTGTTTTATTTGGTCTAGATTATGTAGAGGATTGAGTAAGCTTGCTCAATTTTCTTTTTTTCCCTAAAAAGAAATAAGTCAAGCAGGGACACATCACAACTCGACTGGGACTTGAGAAGTAACGAGCATTTGCGATAAAGCAAAGATTACTGTCCTAAAATGTGAGCCTACTTCCACATGTGTAGCTGTGAGGTAGTAAAAAGCATGTGAGGTCAACACTCCCACCCTCGTAACCGGGGACTTAATGGCGTCTCTTGGGCTCAAATAGGAGTCTTGCAGATTGACACACGGTCGTTCCACGCCTCTCCTAAAAAGTCTCCCAGTCTGATTCTTGTTGCTGAAGACATTTTACTATCACGTTGTTTTAATTAGTTTAAAAGCTTCAATCCTTGTTGAAGAAATTCTTGTTGACCAAAGGGATTGTCTTATTATTACCGCTGATATTCAGAAGAAGAAAACTTTTTAGTACTCTAGGAAACACGCTGTCCTGAATAGGATGCAGATTTGTGAAATATGGAATAAAAGCAAAAAGGAAGGAAAACTATTTATATATATCATGTTTGACGCTACTTTGAAAGAGGAAAGAAATCCGGCTTTTAATATACATGTATCACAAAGTGAAATCTTGATAACAATAAACACAGGAACGTTTTAATTACGCTATGTACAAATATAGCCTATTTTCTTTTTGGCAAATTGATGTGTTTTACAAAATTGTCTAAAGTCACATACGCCATACACATAGATACGAAACCATCTTAGGATTTCATTATATAGCACCGATAAATAGTAATTGCATTCCAGACGTCTTCCCGTTTCAGATGAACTTGAGAATTGTTTAATATGAGTGTGTAGTAATTGTTATTATTATTATTATTATTATTATTATTATTATTATTATTATTATTATTATTATTATTATTATTATTATTATTATTATTATTAATAATAATAATAATAATAACAATAATAATAATAATGGATTTTACTGTTTTCAATTGTGATATCTTGGCCACAATTAATAGCTCATTTCAGAATAACTAAAATGTAAACGGATATTAAACAGTAGACTAGTAGAGTGATAACGCGCTAGCCTTCCGGTGGCATGGACTCGTAAGCAAGGCTATGGGCCTTGCTCGTAAGTTTAAGCTGTTTATTGGAGAGGTTACGGCTGTGGTAGGGCACCTCTCTGTGGTTTTTGGCCTTACACTGTTGACCTTCTGATTGATATGCCTTCCTCTGGATTTGAAATTGAAACCTGACCCCTTTAACATTTACATAAGCAGAGGAAATCATTCTTCCGTTCTTCCTTTAGATGGGAGTGGTATTTTTGCTTTGTGGCCAACTTTGGTCTTGATAAGCCATCAGGTTATGAATATCATTAGACTCATCATTATTAAGATTCTATTGTAATATATGTATATTACGAAGCAAACAATTTAATGTGAAGTAAAGCTTCAGCATCAATGAAGAAATTATATTTATCAAAGGAATGGTTTTAGTTAAACAGTAAACAATATGACAGAGAGTGTATTTATATTTGTGGATGTAAATGATACAATTGGGAGCTGCATACATTCTGAAATTTATCGGAAACGATAAGTTTTACTCGAACATTTGTATCAAGAAGTTAAAATATAGTATTCAATCAAAACTTTTACATATTTTACTATAGTATTCCATGAAGTTACCTAAATATTCAAGGTTCGTCAGTGTTTCATCCTATGAATAAACAATACTTTTTCATGTTATCAGAAAGTATTGATCATAAATGCTATTATTTAAAAGTTTTTTCTTTGATATTAAATTCCTTCTAGGGGAAACGCCGCAGTATCGAAGACATAACTTCCAAGACTTTTTCGAGTACTTTACTTTTTTTTTTTTTTTTTTTTTTTTAAAGCTGTTCTTTTGTTTTAAACGTTTCTTTTTTAATTAAATACCTTTCCTTTTCCAAGAAATCCTCATTTTGCCCAAAGCCCTTTTCTTTTCAGCTAAAAGGTTTACCCTTTTTTCGAAGACCATTTCTTTTCCTCGTCTGAGGTCCGCTCCTTGTTTTTATTCCTAAAATAACAGTTTTCACCGCAATTTCTCCATTTTGGAGTTCCTGTTACTTGGTCTATAAATCCTTCAGGTGCAAATGTTAACTTTCAGAAGATCACAGCAAAGTTTGTGTTATCATTTCTCAATATATTTTAGAAAACTATCATTTCATCTTTCAGCATTTAGTATTTTCAGTCCCTTTCCTTTAGATAAAGACACTCGCAAAGTGTTAGCACATTATTTATAATTTTCTTCTTTTTATGGTTTATTTGCTGATACAGACAATTTACGTAAGTATTGCAATCCAATCTGAACGATTGAAATTTCTTTCAAATTCTGGTTTAAAATGATTTTTTTTTTTTTTTTTTTTTTTTTTTTTTTTTTTTTTTTTTTTTTTTTGTTAACTATTTGAGGCACTTCTTTCACTATTTGAAGCACTTTTTTTTAGTATTTGAGGCACTTTTTTCTTAATATTTGAAGCCTTATCATGATATTACATTAAATTTATTCCCTTTTTTTATCTCACTTTTTCTAAACCATACATTTAACGCTACCAGAAAAGACTAGGAGGCCATTTTTTCAAACTGTGTTATCTTAGTAATTTCATTGTATTTTCAGCATTTGCATCATTATTAAGACGTTATATTCCAATGTACTCAATTTAAACCAACACAAATTTAATCAATATGAAAAAATCAATATGTTTGAACTATAAAAGACACAGGTTGTTTCAAGGTTTTTTCTCTTTTGAGAGTATCATTAATTCTGTACCGCACATGTTTTATACAGGCTCGTACACAATAACTGTTTTGATTTTTTATCTTATCACTCGATCTTCACTGCTCTATTAATAGACTATCCTGTGTTTTCCAGTTTAAATTTTTTTAATGTTCTTGCTCGCAAGTCGCTGTATAAAAACATGTTGATTGTTTAATAAAGTTTAGTTGCACTCACTTTGCCTCTCTGTTATCACCTAATGGTATTGGTGACCAGTGAGTGTCTGCTCCTTCCCGACTACCCCGTCACTGCTGTGCCCTACTGCTTGACAATGTCGCCCACCGAACCTGTCTCTTTGGTACACGCCACCTCAATGACACTACCAGTCTTCGCCAGCGGAGAAGCCTTTGCCTGGTCCCAGCGTGCTGAAATCCAGTTTCACATCAATGGCGTGACGCAATCAAGCACCGAAGCAGATTAGGTTTTCGTGGCGATCCCCAAGGACACTTTCCTGGAAATCTCCTATTAGCTGGGCAAGCCAGGGGACACCCCAATATCATATGACACCCACAATTCATACCTCCTGGAGCAGTATTCATCATTGCCAGCCACTTTCATAGCGAAACTTTCTTAGCTCTCTCAATAACAGTTGGGAACAAAAAGGCATCACTCCCCTTCAGGGAAATGTCCAGTATCGCTGGCCAGCAACCTGCCGCACAGCTCTCCTCATGAAGGGAATCTACTTCGTACCCTTTGGTTATGATGCCTACCCGAACCTCTATGCGCTGCCATCCTCGATGTCGATATTTTGCCCATGAAGGACCTGATGACCAAGTCGATGCCATTATGGACAGCCACTTCACAACCTCCATCAATGCGGTAGGACGTAGACACTTACCCCGTGATGTGCTGGAGCGGCGACAAAACTGCTTGCCACCCACACTCACTCATAACCCAACCAACACCTTCTACAGCCACTTACTGATGCCTATCGGCCACTACTATCACGCCAGATTCAGGGCTGCTGCGAAGAAATGTTTGAACGGTTATCAGTGTCCAAAAACTTGCAGCGGTGGCCTCCCCTTTCACTAATCTTTTCTTTTTACATGATGCAGGTACAGGTAGACATCGGTGCTTGCACATTCTCTTCTGCCAAGGCCACTCGCCAGGACACAACGTAGTCTGTCTAAATCTGCTGACGCCTGCCTAATAGCTACCACTAGATCTGCGATCCCCACTCATGGTTGTGAGACCCTCACATCTTTTGAAAGCGTCAAATATTGCTGAAAGTATCTCGCAGCTGACGGCGCATTGCCAATCCTGGGCATGGATTTCCTCTCGCATTACCATCTCCTGGTTGATGTTGCTTACCGACAGCTAGTCAACACTGAATTTTACTTGCCAACACCTCTCCAACCCATCCCCTCCAACTTTGCTATCCACATCAGTGCACCCGTGGATGTCTATGTCCACCTCCTCATGTTGTACCCGTAAGTTTTCCGTCCAGAATTCTGTCAGACGTCTTTAGTTCTCATGAAACACGGTATTTATCACCATATCAAGATAACAGGGCCCCCAGTATTCGCTAGATTTAGGCATTTGGCGCCGGATCATTTGGCAGCCGCTAAACAAACGTTTGCTGAAATGGAAGAAATTGGCCTTTGCCTAAAGGCCTCAAGCCCATGATCGTTACCCTTACACATTATTCTGAAGAAAGATGACTTTTTGGGTTTGTGTTAGGATTATAGGCGCATGAACTTGCAGACGGAACCGGATCACTACTCCCACACTCCCCTCCTACTTGCACAAAGCTAAGGTTTTCTCCACGCTCAACCTTCTGAAGGGATATTATCAGGTGCCCATGAACCCAGAAGACATCCCCAATACTGTCATCATCAACCCTTTCTGTACGTAACCTTTAATTACTCCTGTTTTGGCCTTCGTAATGCTGGGGCCCCTTTTCAACGTATCATGGATGGTATTTTAGGGGACCTCCCCTTCTGTATATGTCATGTGAACGACCTGCTCGTGTTCTCTTCCTCAAAAGAGGAACACCTCTGTCACCTACGCATCCTGCTCAACCGACTACAACAGAACCCTCGCCCATCTGCAAAGTAGTTAATGATATAATTGCAAAAGGACACAGAGAAGTTGCTGCAAAAGGAATTATTTTATCATAAAACTCAAAATTTACTGAAGGACTGAATTCTTTCTCCACCACCCAGTTACTGAGGACAAGGTGTACTGCAATATATATATATATATATATATATATATATATATATATATATATATATATATATATATATATATATATATATATATACATATATATATATATATATATATATATATATATATATTATATATATATATAATATATATATAATATATATATATATATATATATATATATATATATATATATATATATATATATATATATATATATTTAAATTATATATATATATATATATATATATATATATATATATTTAAATTATAAATATATATATATATATATGTGTGTGTGTGTGTGTGTTCTTCGGTTTGCCTGAGGAACCAATGTTATACAAGAAGTAAAGAAACGGGAGCATGGTTGTGGTGTAATAGGAGATCAAAAGGTACCTGGGAGAAAAGTACGTGAGGCCGGATGAACAGTAAAAGTGTGGAAATAATACAGCTGAAGGTAAAATAAAAACGCAAAAAGCTGCATGTTTGTAAGAATGTGTTCCATCGTCTTGTTATATTGCTTAGACGGCTCTTCATAAATTGCAAAGTTGAAATATGACTAGTTCGTGTCATTATGTACTGCAAGTTTGAATTGTGAATATATTATCTCCTTAAACTGTAAAGTTAAACTGTAATTTGGTAAGGTTAAACTTCAGTCATAAATTGTGAATGTTATTTTTGCAAACTGGAGGTCTGAAGTGAAACCCTGTCGTCTTGTTAAACTGCAAGTAAAAAAAGACTCCGTTATCATACTATACTGCAAATGTAAAATTTGGCTGGTCGTGTTATTGACCTTGTTGTTGTTGTTGTTGTTGTTGTTGTTCTTCTTCTTCTTCTTCTTCTTCTTATTATTATTATTATTATTATTATTATTATTATTATTATTTAACGGAGTGAATATACTTACCGATTGAACATAACGCTACTGCATAAATATTTGTATATTTTATATGTACTTGTTTATGTTTCTTTCATTATTAATAAAACCTCATGTGACCATCAGGTTCTATCACGTCTGGAATATTCCTCCAACATATCGAATTTCCTTTCTCCACATAGAATGTCTTCTGGTCGTATTGAATTTCCGTTCGTCATATTGAATTTACTGATAAATCCTGCATTGCTGACTTTATCAACGCAGTCAACTCTAGCAGGAGAAGAAGAGGCGTCTCTATTGTGTGCTGTCTCTCCTGAAGTCTGGTCCTAATTCTTTTACCGAATTCTTTTCTTATTTCTAATATTAGAAATGTCGGAAAATTCTGTTGAAAGCGCTACGACAAAAACGTTTTTTTTTTTTTTATTTTTTTTTCTTCACTGACTTTTCTTACTTGGAATGCCATGTCACTTAACTTGATATGCACAACATGTTCTTTCTGGCTGTAATATCAATATTTTGTTTCTTTTTTTTTTTATTTCTATTTTCACTTTTTTTTTTGGGGGGGGGGAGCAGCATTCCCTTACTTTTAAATCAGCCTCTCCTTATAATTTATAGTTATTTTGGTTCTTTCCTATTGAATGTTTATTTTCTTGTAAAAAAAACATTTAAACTACTCACGTTTGTTCTTATTTTGCTGTATATATATATATATATATATATATATATATATATATATATATATATATATATATATATATATATATATATATATATATATATATATATATATATATATATATTCAAACTGTCATTAGGCTGGAAGGATATTTACAATTATATACTGGAAAAGATGCTTCATGGAAGACATGTAACATTAATAAGTACTTTCAGTTACTATGCAGATATAACATAGACCTGATATGCTTTAATCTGTGTACATTTTATTTTATGTATTAATTTCCTTCTCTGCGTGTTTTGATTTTCTTATTATTTTCCCATTCATATGCTTATGTATAAAAATTTTGCTAACTGATTCTTCTTTCTTATCTATAAACTTATTGATTTTTAATAATAAAAGAAAAAAAAAAACATGGAAAATGTAACCAACTTTGGACGGACAGAATGGAAAAGAGCATGGAGGTGCGAAATTTTTATTGCAAATGGAAATTATGAACTGAGTAACAGGAAGAAAAATGGACACGTCACGTCTTTGGCACAGTAAGTCATCACTGTTTGGAGTGACTTTCAAGTTAAATTTTAGCGAACATGATTCATGTGTTACCGTCTTCTCTAAAGGAAATGGTCTGTATATGGGCCAGAATCTGATTTTTTTTTTTTTTTTTTTTTTTTTTTTTAATATCGTCTATGGCAAAACAATATTCGATTTACTAGACAAGTTGATAAAGTATTTCACGCAAGAGCTCCTATTTTGTGACATTACTAAAACAGTATTTGCTTGTAAGTGACTTTTGCTGAAATTGAAGAGGCTATATTTTATTTCATAAATTAATCCATAACTTTTATACGATGTCAAGTAATGTATCGTATGAAAATGCTATTATCTTATTTAAGATTATACATCTGGCCTTTTTCAAAAGATTGATCGATGGGTCTTTAATCACAATGAAGGCATTTTGTTTCAATCGAACGGTAAAATTTGCCTATTTTAAATTGATACGTAGCTTTTCATCCCTTACAAAGTGTGTTATATAGTATACCCCTAATGATAAATGACTAATGAAGTACTGTTAAATTCCCGGACATAGTAAAACAAGGGGGAAAAAACACGACTTCTTGTCTTGATCGAACTTTCCATGTGATCTTTATTACGTCACCAATATATAAA
>NC_090732.1:111482092-111489592 GCF_036898095.1 Palaemon carinicauda
ATCAGCGTCTTGTATCCACAGGTGTGGATAGCAGATCAGTTAGTGGCCACCAGGCGGGCGTCAGCAGTCTTGGAATGATGGGGTTACATTCTGAATAGGACGTGGCAAAAGGGAACGACAGTGATCAGTATATACCAGAAAGCGTATATTAGATGTGAATCACACAAAAATAAATTAGTTAATTGGGAGGACACTGCTACAAGAGATGGCCTACTTACACGTTTATTATCCACTGACATCTTATAACACATTTTTTAGCAGCCGCCCCAAATTTGGAGTGGTAGTATAATAACTGAGGGCGACGAGCGTTATGTAGTGGCTTTTGAGGAAGTTAGTAGGGCCGCGGGCTTAGAGTGCCATAATTTGGTGGTGGGCAGGATCATCGCTGCCTAGGTTGTTACAAGGAGGACGTCGATGTCCTACAGCATTCACCTCCACTTCATTTGGCGTTTAATGGTTGTCCCCTTCGTCAGGAGTGGAGTTATTGATGGAGTTCTTGAAGGTTGGGAAGTGGCTTTCCTTAAGGGCATCGACTCTAGTCATCAGGACCATAATGGGCAAGGTCCCGACATTGGGAAGGGTGCTTGCACAGGCTCTAGCAGGCGCTGTACTCAAAGGGGCGGGTTCACTTCGCTACGAGAACCATCTGCATCAGACTGAAGGTGAGCAATACTGATAATATCTCTGAGGGCCATCCATGCCTTTTGATCCCCTAATGATTGTTGAGAAGGAGAAATATTTTGCCTGTACAAGAAGCTGGCAATGGTGAGTACTTCTCCAGGAGGTATGATTTGAGGACTTCATACTGTATGAGGGCATACCTTTTGCTTGTAGATATCTGTTGTTGAGGATGATATCGAGGACGTAGTCTGCTTTGCTGCTTGAGCGGGTCATGCCCGTAAGGGGGAACTGAACCTTAGTGCTCTAAATCCAGGCAAACATCTTTACTGGCGAAAGGCGGGAGTTTCACTGTGGTAGCATGGACAGATAAGTCGGTGTTGGTTGTGGAGACGTCATTGGAAGATACAGCAGACGAAGTTGGGAGCTGAAAGGCGGGTTGAGTGTTTGTGGCACTCTGTAGATCACCAATGTGACGGGAGTGAAGGAGGCATGAATATAAGATGAGATCCTATAAAACTAATATTATTCAGCGAGGAGACAAGTATCTATATTCCCCAAGGGATTACATATGAGTGGCAATTGCATGTGAAAATTCAAAAGTTTTTGTTAGTAAAGGTTGACATTCGTATAAAAATTGACAATATAATTACAGTAATGAAAACAAAGTTTTAATTAGTGTGTTACATTCAATGAGTTTGATGTTTGATATGATTGGAGTCAGATGGAAGTTACTGTGTGTGCTGCGTAGACGAAAATGTAGAGTGGACATTTTTGTTTATTTGTATGTGCGTTTCTTGTTGCCTGAAAATTACAGTTTAAATGGAAAAACGTATATTCTACCAGGTGGGATTTACCTTTTTTTATGAATCTGCCATCAGTTGGGAATCAGCTTCTTTTTTATAATTTATCAGTGCTGCATAAGGAATCTGTCCTGTGAAATAGATTTTTATTCAGTAAATTGAAAGTAGAAAATAATTTCTGCTAGTAACTTGGTAATATTCATGAAATTATTACTTCAAATAATAATCCCTCTTAACCCATTGCGTTTTACAGATGAGGTATAGATAGAAAGCGTATAATTATTAGTATGTACAGCTGTATTGAGAGTTATTTGTTTTGAATACATGATTAATATTTGTGTAAATTTAGTGTCAAGAAGGTAATGCTATGAATTTATTAATATATTACCAGCTCCAATGACATGAGAGTGCTGTACCACGTACAACGATAATTCTTTTTCTGATAGGTTTGATGGGGATGCTATTTTCATACCGAAGTGGATGCTCTTTGACGAATATACATAAAACTTTCGTGATGTACATTGGCTTTACTGGCATGGACTTTGCATATGTAGGGTGTCTAGAAAGTCTCTTTTTAATATAAGCAAAATGTATATTACAAAAGAAAGAGAACAGGCAAATATGGGGATATAAAAAAGTTGGGGAGTAGCTATTGAATTATTTTCCCCTCGTTAAATACTCTTCTATATGGGTGTCATTTGTTACACAAATAACATCATGAGAGTACTCATTTTAAGTCATTACTGTGATTTTCATTTCCAAAACAAAGGAAACTCACGAACGTTAGAGATAAAATTACCATACATACATACATACACACACATTCACACGCCCACACACACACACACACACACACACACACACACACACATATATATATATATATATATATATATATATATATATATATATATATATATATATATATATATATATATATATATTCCTTTTCTTTTATGCAAGGGGCTCTTTCATACTTAGTTCTGTAGTTTCACCAAGTATGCATACCAATTTTGAGTCAATAAAGTATTAATGCACATGGTGGCTTTTTTTTTTCTTTCTTTCTTTTGAGGACTGGCATTTTTAAGGGTTGATTCGTCAGAATTTTACCCCCAACAGGCCTTCTCAGCAGGTTGTCCTCGGGGTCCAGCTGACCTTCGTTAAGGATTCGCCATCTTGGTGTGCCCAGCCTGTCCAGTTTTTCGCCACTTAGCCTGGGCTGCCTGCCCAAGCTCCCCTACCAGGGACTGCATAACCTGACCGTCAAGGCTCAGCTTAGGTTGGACCGCCATCTTGCTATTCACCGACCACGTTTGTGGCCTCCAACCACAGCGTGTAGCCACTACCTCTTCCACTTATGGAGTGGCAGTCCCAGCTTCCTCTTAGTGTCTCCCAGGCTCCGATTTCTCCTCGTGGGCCCATGAGACCTGGTTGGGTCCCCCAAGAACCCCATTCAGGTCCCTACAGAGAGACCTTTTGCAGACATAGGTAGCCACGGACGGCGCCCTTCCGCCCCATGGGAGGAGTTCTCTTCCTCCGATATCGCCTCATACCCCCTCCATACGCCTCGGACTGAGCACATTGAGAGAGGACAGCAGACCGAGGGAGGAAACGTCACTCCTCCAGGCTGCTCTTTTATGACTTCCTCTCCCTGGGTTCCACTCCAATAGTGAAACATAGTTGAGTGGAGGAAGAGTGGAATGTGGCTCTTTCTGCTGGAGAGGCGGATCACCGAGACATTCCTTCGCCATATCTGTGTTATGCACACTGAGGGGAGGTCCCACTATCAGAGAGTGGGCTCTGGCGGCCAAGGTGGTGTTGAGGGACTACATCGAGGACGAAGTGCCTGAGAAGGCTTCCTCCTTCCGCAGAGTCCTTGGCATCATCCGGAAGTTTAATGATCTTCAGGAGCCTTCCCCGCACAGGTGCAGTGCCACTCCACTGGTCTGGAGTTCTGGGTCTACCTCTTTCCTAGACCATCGGGGAGAGGTTGAAGGCTATCGCCTCGCCATCTTCGGAACCAAAGGGGGCCTATAGGTCTAACAACTTGTTAAGGTTATGGCCCTTCCCAGAAGTGACTCTAGAAGATATCAGCCAGGGGTACCGGACCTCGGAGGAGAACCTGGTGGCTCAAGCTACAGGGGCCAAAGAGGTAAGGTTGTTTGAAAGCTCCATCGGCTTCACTATATAGGAAGCAACAATCATGGAGGTGGCATGTTGGGTGACAGGTAACGTAATCTCATGTCTGGATCTCTGGTGTCATAACCTACGTCCTGGACAACGACGTCCGGAGCAGCCTTGTTGAGGGACCAGTTTGTGGAGCTCATAGTCTCCGGATCGCGGGCTATCTCATTCCTGGCAGGGCAGTCCCACACCGCTGTTTCAAATTAGGTGCTTCGGAGGAGGGAGCCTATCCTAAACAGGATGCCGAAGAAGCTACCAGAAAGAGAGCTGAGACCCCTCAGGAATGCCTCCATAGTCGGAGACTCGCTTCCCAGAGGACCAGGTTGAAGAGCCCATCATCAATTGGAGGAGAGAGAGTCAGGACGCAATGCTGCATAAGGCGTCCTCGTCATCTTCCTCATCTTCCTGTTCCCATTACCGACCAAGGGAGCAGAGCAGGCTCAGGCCTCAGTCTGGGAGATGTCCTAGATATCCTCCGTATTTCTGTGTAGAACCAAACATCCTCTACTGTCCAATGGGGCCCCTCAATGCACCCCCCCCCCCCTCCACTGGAGGACAGAAGGCGCCCCCAGTTATGTATCGCAGCAGAGCCACAGCCAACCAGGGCACCCCTAATGTATGGTTCTACAAGAAGTGGTAGGATGCGAGGCACCCCTCCCCTGTGCCTTCGGGGATAGAGAAATGCCTCAACAGAAGCTGTATAAAGTGGATGGAGTCTGGGAGGATGCCCCAACAGAAGGTGGATAAAGTGGATGGAGTCAGGGGCAAACTCTTGGACGGCCCAAGTCCTGTGGGAGGGACACTATATCCCCCCCCCATGGTGTCGGGCTGCGTAGATGCATCTCATCAGCCCAAGGAGGAGGAGTAAAGGAGACCTTGGAAAGAGAAATGCAGAGCATGCTAGAGAAAGGAGTCATCCAGCCCGTGGCACATAAGCCTGCAGGGTTTTTAAGCATCCTGTTCCTGGTGGAGAAGGCTTCGGGTGGGTGGCAGCAGATCATTTACCTCTCAGCCCTCAACTGCTTCATCACCGAGACTCCTTCAAGAGGGAAACACTGGGGACGATCCTGGTGGCTATCAGGGAAGGGGACTTTATACTGTCCCTGGACCTCAAAAACCCCTACTTCCAGTTCCCCGTACACCCCTCTCACAGGGATTTCCTCCAGTTCAAGTGGTGAGAGGAGATCTTTCAGTTTCGCACCCTCTGCTTCAGCCTCTCTATCGTGTCACAAGTACTCACCAGAGCCTTTTCCCCGGTCTCCCACTGCACCCATAAGAGAAGGATGAGACTCCTTTGGCATCTTGACGATTGGCTGCTGTTCTTGCAGTCTGAAGAGAAACTGTCAAGGCAGAGGGACGAGTGGGTTGCCTTTTATGTGGAACTGGGAGGGATCTTCAATTGGGAAAAGTCACAACTCTCCAGAACAACAAGGACGATGTACCTGGGGATGGAAATATGCTCCTTGCAAGACAAAGCCTTCCCGGCAAGGGGTAGGAATGTGTGGTTGGAGGAAGGGGCAAGGCCACTCATCAAGGGGATGCCGGCCTCACTGAAGAAGTGGCAGAGATTACTAGGGCACCTAGTGTCCCTGGAGAAGCTCGTCCCCAAAGGGAGGCTGATGCTATGCACGGCCCAGTGGTACCTGAAGGAGGTTCAGGCCCTTCTTTCAAAACATCCCTTGGTGAGGGACCCTTCATCCCAGTTAACCAGGGAGGCTCTCCAGTGGGGGTTTGACCCAAAGAACACCCTAGCAGGGTCTCCCTTGTCGATCCTCCTCAGGAAGTGCACCTGTTCACAGAAACATCCAAGGAGAGATGGGGGGCACATTTGCTGGATCAAGTGGCTGCGATACCTTGGTCTCTGGAGGAGAATGCCCTCCACATAAACGAGCTGGAACTATTAGCAGTTCAGAGGGCCCTCCTCAAGTGAGGAAGCTCGTTAGTGAGGAGGAGAGTGGCCCTGATGTGGTACAATGCCATCGTCGTCATGTACATCAAGAAGCAGGGCATTCTCCAATCCTCTTGTATCAATGACCTGACAGCAGAGATCCTGTCCTGTGCCGAGGACAATGCCATCTCCCTGATGGCCAGGTACATTCTGGGAAAGAGAAATGTAGTTGCAGACGAACTCAGCAGTCAGGGACAAGTGGTGGGACCGAATGGTCTTTACACCTGGAGAGGGCGAAGGCATTGTTGGAAAAGTGGGGATCCCCCTGCCTGGACCTCTTCGCGACAAGACTGAACGCGAAGTTGCTAGTCTTCTGTTCCCCCATGCCAGACCCTACAGCAGCAATGGAGGATGCATTCCAGCACCAGTGGGATGGATTAGATGTGTACGCTCTTCCCCTATTCAGTCTGATATGTCAGACCATCGAGCGACTTCGAAAGGCAAATCACGAAAAAATGACATTGTTAGCTCCATGGTGGCCCAAAAAGGAATGTTTACCAGACCTCCTAGAGTTGACAGTAGAGCCTCCATGTCCCCTTCCTCTAAGAGGAGACCTGTTGAGCCAGCAACACTTCTGGAGGCGGAGGTTCCAAGAGGGACTCCCAAACCTCTCCCTTTATGTGTAGAGACTATTCAGCACCTGTTAAGGAGGGAGGGCTATTCGAGGAAGGCAGCCACACAGATGATGGATAACCTTAGGGAGTCCTCGAGGGCCATATACCAAGCAAAGTAGGCTACCATTGGGAAGTGGTGCGCCAAGAGGGACATCAAGCCAGTCAACTCCTTGATCCCCACCATAGCCGACTTCATGGTCCATCTATAGCTTGACCGGGTTATGTCAGTGCAGGCAGTGAAAGGTTTCTGAATGGCCCTGGGACAGGTCTTCCTCCTCAAGGGGTTGAATCTGGCATCCTCCAAGCAGCGCTCTATGCTCATGAAAGGTTTCCAGCAGTCATGCCTTCCCAAAGTTCCCCGAACCCCCGTGTGGGACATCGTCAAAGTGCCCAACTCTCCGAAGAAGCTGCCCTTTGAGCCCTGGCCTCTTCCAAGAGGTTGGGTAAGCTTGACAGCCTCTCAGCAGACGTCTCTCACTCTTATGGCTGGAAGGAACTGTTGTTCAGGTTTGTCTCCCCTTTCGTTGCCAAGACACAGAACCCAGTGGTGGCAGACCCCCGATTCAAGGGGTTCTCTGCCTCCCCATACCTAGAACAAAGAACCCGGAAGACTTGCTATTGTGCCCGGTAAGAGCAGTATGAAAGTCTCTTTCGAGAACCACCAACCTCCGCCTGACCAATAGGAATCTGTTCGTGGCTATGGGGAAAGTAAAGAAGGCGGTCTCAAAAAACACCATCTCTTACTGGTTGAGAGAGACGATCTTTAGGGTATACTCGGTGAAGATTGAGAGCCCACCCGGATCAGCCAAGCCGCACAACATCAGGGGCATCAGCACCTCACTGGCCTTCAAGAAAAACATGGCAGTCAGTCAGGTGTTGAGAGCAGTCGTGTGGAGAAGGCAATCGACCTGTTTGACACACTACCTAAAGGACTGTTCCCTCAGGTCTTTGGAAGGTTCAAGCTTGGCCAGGTCATGGCCGTTCAACAGAGGATCTAACAGTGACCTGGGCATAGCACACTCCATGATGAATGGTGAGTGGGTAGAGCGTCTCATATCCCTACCCCCTCCCCTTACTTATCATGTGTTGACCATGGAAATAAGAAGACGTTGTCTTGGTGAGTGTTTCTCTGACTTATTTTTTACCTTAATGGGTGAATTCCCGACAGGCCTACCCCTTCTCATCGACCTACATTAACACCTCTCCTACCGGGGTCCCTTGTACCCTCCTAATTTTGAGTCTCCTAAAGAGTGGTTCGAGGTAAGATCATGTCGGAACAAATGACAATTCCTACGAAAATTTTAGTTTTCCTAATAAACATACCATGAACCAC
>NC_090732.1:111494592-111497092 GCF_036898095.1 Palaemon carinicauda
CGATATTTTGAATGTATCTATTACTTGTCCCCTTAGTCGTCGAGTTTGTAGAGCAAATAAGTTGAAACGTTCCATCCTCCGTCTATATCCAAAATCCAAATTGCCAGTGTTGGAACTAGTTTGGTGGCCCTAGCTTGTACTGCTTCCAGTCTATCTATATCCTTCTGAATACTTGGAGCCCAGAAATAGACTCCGTATTCTAGATTGGGTCTTACTAGTGGTGTGTACAGCTGAGGTACAGTGTCTTTGTTTCAGTATTTGAAGTGTCTCTATATGTAACCTATTAGTTTTTGTGCTTTCTTATCAGCTTTTATGCTCTGTGTGGTGAACTTCAAATCTTTGCTAATGGTAATGCCGTGATCTTTCTTCTGATCGACACTTTCTATTTCATTGCCCAGCTGCGAGTAAGCTATTTGTGGGTTACTATAGCTTATGTGCATTAACTTTGCATTCCCCATTATTGAAAGGTATTTATCATTTTCCAGATCATTCACCTAACTTGATTAGATCCTCTCTTAAGGCTTCTATGTCTTCTGAGTTCACAGCATTCATGTCCAGTTTAGTATCGTCGGCAAATCTGGCTTTTCTACTAGTTAATCCTAAATCTATGTCGTTAATGAGATCAGAAATAGTAATGGGTCAGAGACGGATCCCTGATGTACTTTGCTTGTATCAGGTGTAATATATATATATATATATATATATATATATATATATATATATATATATATATATATATATATATATATATATATATATATATATATGTATATATATACATATATATATACATATATATACACATATATATATATATATATATATATATATATATATATATATATATATATATATATATATATATATATATATACATACATATACACACACATATATATATATATATATATATATATATATATATATATATATATATATATATATATATATATATATGTATATGTGTGTGTGCGCGCGTGAGTCGATGAATTTATTAATTGTTTATTTGATATTTTAAAAAGAAATGAACTTAAAAGCCTGTAATGATATTTCAAGTTTATATGTAACGTTAATGAATAGCTGATTATCTCATTTTTTTTTTGCCGTGGAACAAATTCTGATAATTTTAGTACCATTAATTCCCCCCCCCTCCTCTCTCTCTCTCTCTCTCTCTCTCTCTCTCTCTCTCTCTCTCTCTCTCTCTCTCTCTCTCTCTCTCTCTCTCTCTCTCAGCTGTAAACATTTATGTATTCTTATATTACGCTGAAGGTTTACTTAAGGTCGACGAGTCAAGAAGCAGAAACCTTTTCGAATTTGCTTGGTAACGAGTACCATTTGCTTTATATCTCCCTCTTTCCTTTATATGACAAATGAAGCTGTATAGAATACACATTGGAGGCAACAAGGAAATGCAAATTCCGAATTTTATCATTATCTAATCAGCTTAAGATTTGCATAAGGGTATCATGGAACCCTCAGGCATAACTACAGCTGTATGACTTTTAGTTGGTCAAGTGGTTTTTAATTACGAAAGTTCTAAGACATTTCAGAAACTCGAACAGAGAATCTCATTAGACTTTATGATGGAGCGGTTAGCAATTCATGAATGCAGCTGAATTCTCGAGACCTTGCTTTTGGAAACCAATCTACATATATAATTAAAAGGTGGTATAGCCGACATAATTCTTGTATTATTATAAGGGAACTAAAGAATCATTGCTTTCTTCTAAACAGTAAAGGTCCGTCATCTTTGGTATGAAATCCAGGATAAAAACCAATAGCCTGAGATAAGCATACGCCAAAATATAAAGAAAAGAATACTATTCCGCACATGAGTTTGAAGATGTCTCCAATTCTAGGCTCCTCCTGGGGTGCAAAAGATGGTCCAATGAACTTGAGCAAGTGGTCGGAAAGTTTGCCTTTACAGCTGAGAGAGAGAGAGAGAGAGAGAGAGAGAGAGAGAGAGAGAGAGAGAGAGAGAGAGAGAGACAGAGACAGAGAGAGAGAGAGAGAGCATATGACTCAAGTTCATATAACAAATATACTTTGGCTGGTGTACCATTTCACACTTGGCTCACAAGTTTTCGCTTTCTCCAGAGATATAACTTTACGTCAGTTTGAAATAACTTTAGCAAAGACGAGCGAAGTATCCCGACGCTACTTACACCGTCGAAAGTTTGTCCCTGCTGGGAAATTTTATCGGAAAAAAAGACGCCTAACCATATAGTATGTTGGGAAATTCCAGATTTGCATTTCTATGCTGTCCACTCTCTGTTTACGTCAGAGTAACATGAATTTGTTTGGCAGCAGGTATGACTTATTTGTTTTTTTTTTTCCGTTAAAAAACAAATATGAATTGAAGTAGTTATTTAGAAATTTTGGTACCTTTAATTTCTTGATTTCAAATTGTGCTCTAAATTACCTAATTTGTTTTAGATCTAGAAAAGTAGAGGTATAGGAGTAGATATTACTTTGTCTCCATTAATATTTTTCTGCAGTT
>NC_090732.1:111499592-111502092 GCF_036898095.1 Palaemon carinicauda
TGCTCACTGGAGCAATGTTCGACTCTTTTTCGAACGACTGTTGTGATTGGCTTTCGAAGAAAAAAGGTGAATATAAACAGAACATGTACGAATTTCCCTCAGGCATTAAACGTAAGTGGTTGGTTCTTGATATGTAGAATTGACGTTTGTTTTCACCCCCTTCTTGTTCTAATCTCTGGACCTAAGTTTACAGGGGTGAGTAATTTTCTTATTGCCTGATCCCATTCCCTGTCCATTTTGGAGTTTTTGTTATTCCTGGAAGAAGAAATTTTAGTTTTCTAGGTTTCAGATTGAACAGTGGCCTGGGAGAATACGAATGGTATAAATAAGAATTGAGATATTTGTGGATACGCGTGTGCACATATACAAATGTACAATTATCATGTTGCGTATTCAGCCACTATATAAGGAAAAACTAGTAAATATAAATAAAAAAAAAAAAATTCAAACCGTGGAATTGAGTATGATATGGCTGCTTGTAAAAACAACAGCTCTATATATATATATATATATATATATATATATATATATATATATATATATATATATATATATATATATATATATATATATATATATATATATATATATATATATATATGCATGCTACACATTAACAGCTAGACCGACAATACACACACACACACACACAGTAATTTCATTACTTTGCTAATTTTTCATACATTCTCTATATGATTGATAAATGTGTATCATTTACAAGATAGAAACCAAAAACATACTATTATTTTACTATTTTCAAAAGAAGGGCAGTTTGATTACCTCAGATCAGAATGGAATTATTTATTTGCATGTATCATCTTTTTACCTGTAAAACATATGAAACACAATTATGTAATATAAGGTATTCGCTGAAGTTATTAATTCCAACTGGAAAATTTGTAGGGCTCGCTTCACACGAGTGGTTTTAAACCGCGTGGCAGATTTCCGCATGTCAAAGAGCATTTCTTCACACGAGCGTTTTTTTCCCGTGCTGCAGATATCCGCATGTCAAAGAGCATTTATTCACACGAGCGGTTTTTTCCCGTGCGGCAGATTTTCGCATGTCAAAGAGCATTTCTTCACACGAGCGGTATTTTTCCCGTGCAGCAGATTTCCGCATGTCAAAGAGCATTTCTTCACACGAGCGGCTTTTTTTCGTGTGCGGCAGATTTCCACATGTCAAAGAGCATCTCTTCACACAACAATTTTTTTCCCGTGCGGCAGATATCCGCATGTCAAAGAGCATTTCTTCACACGAGCGGTTTTTTCCCGTGCGGCAGATTTCTGCATGTCAAAGAGCATTTCTTCACACGAACGGTTTTTTCCCGTGCGGATAGTCTGAATCATCGAATAGAATGCTAGCCCGTTAGTCTTTTTGTGATGGAGGACGTGAAGAAGAAAGTGGTTTTTGTGTATATAATAAACAGCAGGCTAAAAAGAAGCAACTACGTAAATGGTGGACCCACCCAATAATAATAATAATAATCATCATCATCATCAATATTATCTCAGCAGTAATCCTCATTTACTTTAACATGACGGTATCATCGCAAAACACTGATCGACCCCCCCCCCCTCTCTCTCTCTCTCTCTCTCTCTCTCTCTCTCTCTCTCTCTCTCTCTCTCTCTCTCTCTCTCTCTCTCTCTCTCTGTCGGTCGCTTTTAAAAGATTAGATAGAGTTATCTTACGTAACCTCATATAATCATGATTGTATTACGTTAATTGTACATTTGGCGCAGTGTATAATAATAATAATAATAATAATAATAATAATAATAATAATAATAATAATAATAATAATAATAATAATAATAATAATAATAATAATAAACGCTGAAAATAGCAGCAGAAGAGGAACGCCTACTACACTCTGCAACAGCTGAACCCCTGCTATCGCACGGGAGAAAACTTGTCGTCTGAAGGGAGCCATAAACTTCCTAAGTACTGTAAACTGTGCGGCACCGAACGGTTTAGCAGTGCAAGCGGTTTTGAATTCACTACCGTCCGGTTATTCTGCCGCACGGTTATCTCCCGCAGTGTTTGAATGGCCATACGGATTCAAACAGCTCTTGTGAAGCGGCCCTAAAGGAAACAATTTTTTTCTATGAAAGTCAAATTTAAATGTAAAATAAAAACCGCATAACCGTTGTTGTGGATTTTTGTTCGTAAAGAATTCTGTAATAATCTAAAGCAAATCTCTGTAACCAGAAATTGGAAACGTGGGGTGACATTAAACCTGATGGGATTGGGTGGTGGGGGTTAGTCAACATTGTGCTCATGGTGATCTTCGATACTTCATGTTTAGTCTACCTTGTTGGGTTGCATAAATTGGCCAGCAACTTCATCTATAACAGTGCACCACTAAAATATTAACATTTGTTGTAGATTTAAAGTAACATGTTCAAGTACTAAAGGCTTATCCCCTAAGAATAAATTTCTGTAAGTGAAGATGTTGAAAAAAAGTGTCGGCGTGTTAAATTCCTTTGATCTTATTGACTG
>NC_090732.1:111512092-111537092 GCF_036898095.1 Palaemon carinicauda
TACAATGCCTTTACAGCAAGCAACGCACATACAAATAAAGGAGGATGCCCTATCAACGTGTCCCATCTGTCCATGATGCTACAGGGATTCTCCTGTCCTTCACCAGCAGAGATGCATTTGCCTAGTTTCAGTGTGCAAAGATTCAGTTCTGCATCAAAGGCATGGCCCACTTAAGCACCAAAGCGGAGTACGTCCTCACTGCGATCCCCAGCAACACTTTCCCTCAAACATTCCTCCTGGAAAAGTACCTACCGCCACAAGCCGCATGAATAGGCAGGATTTTTTTGTTCTCTCAACTATTGTTCGTGTATTAAAAGGCATTGAAGGTCCTCATGGAAATGAGGAGTAATGCTCGCCTTCAGTCTGCTGCAGAGAGGTTTTTTTTTTTTTTTTTTTTTTTTTTTGTGAAGGGAACCTACTTCGTGCCCAAAGCTCCTACTTGAACCCGTGCGAGCTGCCCTTCCCAATGTTGACACATTGCCCATTAAGGACCTGTGGACCAGAAATGATGCTCTCATGGACAGCTACTACCTCACTGTCAAAAACTCAAGAACTCCACTCCTAATGAATTGGACAACCATACAGCACCAATTCAAGTGAAAGTGAATGTTGTAGGACATCAACGCCCACCTTGCCACATCCCTCAGCAGCAACAAAGCCACAAACCACCTGCACATTCCACCCCATGACTACACACTAACTACAGTCCTCAATAGCCATTGGATAATGCCCCTCACCCTTTAGATTCGGGCCTGCTACTAATAAATATGCACCCGGATGATATTAGTCAAAAAGCGTGTAAGCCACTACATGTGGTGGTAGCCACCCCATTAACTAATCTCCTCTTTTTGTATGAATCAAGATGTAATGTGAGCTCTTTCTGGTAGATACTGGTACCTGTTCTTGCCTTCTGCTTCGTTACCTCTTAAGACCACAATCTTGTTATTCCAAGATTGCTGATGTTTGCCTGTTTGTCACTAAGGGATCTGCTATTCTCCTCCACAATTATTAGACGCTGACGCTATCATTTTGGGGTGCTAAGTACCGGTGGAATTTCCTCGTCGTCTATATTACACTGCCTCTCTTCAGTGAGGATTTTCTCATTTCCCCCTCCTGGTCAGCATCTTCCATATCCTCTTAGTCAACGCCACTCGTCAACACCTTTATCACTTGTTTCCTACGACCTCGCTCTCCACATCAGTGCGACTAAGGATACCTACACCCATCTCATCACTTTATATCCAGTTATATTTCGGCCAGAACTACACTAGACGTCCAAAGTTCCCGCCAAGCATACTATTTATTACCATATCAAGACATTGGGTTCCCCCAGTGCTTTCTAGATTCAAACATTGGGCACCAGACCATTAGGCAGCTTCTAAACACTCATTTGCTGGAATAGAAGACATAGCACTTTGTCAAAAGGCCTCAAGCCCATAGACCTTGTCCACGCACATTTTCCTAAAGAAGGAGGGACTCCTACATTCTTGTGGAAATTACAGATGTCTTAACATGCAGACGAAAACAAACACTACCCCTTCCCCAGTATCGCCGATATAATCACCTACCTTCACGACACTAAAGTATACTTGATTCTAGGCCTCCGGAAGGGGTATTATCAGGTCTCCATGAAAACAGAAGGCATACCCAAGACCAACATCACTACTCCCTTTGAGACATATTGCTTCCATTACTTCTGTGTTGGCCATCGTAATGCAAGGGCCATATTTCAATGACTTATGGTTGGCATCTTAGGAGACCTCCCTTTCTCCAAATGTTATGAAGATGACATACTAGTATTTTCCTCCTTCCAAGAGGAGCACCTACATCACTTATGCAATGACCTTAAGAACCTATACCAGAAGGGCCCTATAATCAGGTATTATAAGTTTACCATTAGTAGCAGGGAAGTGGCATTCTTGGGTCTTCGCTTCACTTCAGCGTGTGTTCGCCCACTTCCTGGGAAGATTTTAGCAGTAGAGAAATACCTCACGTCCTCGATGTCAAAGTACTGCAGGAGTTCTTGGACATGGTGAATTACTATCATCGGATCTTGCCAGGCATAGCTGCCAATCTCGCCCCTCTCTGTGACTTCCTCATAGGCAAATAAAAAAAACTTGAAGTGGAGCTTCCTTGAGGAAGCTTTTTTTTTTTTTTTTTTTTTTTTAGTGCAAAGAAACTCTTATCAAATGATACTGTTCTCACCTTTCTCATCCCATCTGTACCCCCTCTACTCCCTACCAATGCTACTGATGTCGCCGTTGGGGCAGTACTCAAACAAGTTGTTTAATTGAAAAATGACCAAGGCAGAATCTGGCTACTTTACTTTTGACCATGAACTACTGATGCTGAATCCATGTACTTTATTTGCGACCGTGAACTACTGTAGTTGGCCGTCCGTCACTTCTGCCACTTCTTAGAGGGCACATTCTATGTCCTTTACATGGACCACAGGCCCTTTATACATGTTTTATTTCAACAATCTAATGCTTGGTCTGCCATCAGCACTGAAATCTCACTAACATTTATGAGTACATCTGTCTGAATCAACACATTGTTGGTAAACCGAATCGTTTTGCTAGCACCATTTCCAGAAACACACTGGCAGCCATACACCTGGGATTACATTACAAGGCCTTAGCAGAAGCCCAACGAAAGACCTCAGGTACTAAACCTTCAGGGCATCCTGCACATCTTTCCATCAGGTAGATGTCACCTTCGATGACTACAATGCCACCCTCCTCTATGACGTCAGTTCTGGTAGTTCACGTCTGTTGATACCTGTGTTCATGCGCCGACAGATGTTTCAATTTATCCATTGCTTCTCACACCGCTCACACTGATCTACTGCACAGTTACCAAAGCCAAAGTCCATATGGCATGGCATTACTAAAGATCACAAGAATTGGGTCAATACCTGTATTTCCCATCAATCTTCAAAAATGCACCAATACATGTATCCAGTGTGGCCACTTTTCATCAAACCCAGCATAATTTTGTCCACACTCACCTAGACGAGGGTGACCCATTATCCTCATAACTAGGATACCGTTACCTTTTCACTGTCATTGATTACTCCACTCTCTGGCATGAAGCCATCACCATGCAAGTTGCAAAATCTGCCTCATGCATTGCTGCCTTACTTTCTGGATAAATAGCAAGATTTGGCATCCCGGAGCAATCTATTGAGACAGGGGTACCACTTTCCCCTCTCAATTTTGTACACCAAAAGGCCATTTTTCTGGTATTATGCTACATCAGACTACCATTCACAACCCTAGAGCCAACATAATGGTGAAACGTTTCCATTGTACCCTCAAAGCACCTCTGATATCCCACTGCAACGACTCCGGTTGGTTTCCATGACTTCTCTGAACACCATGTATGTCACAATGGCTGAAATAGTATATGGCAACTCATCGTTCATCCCAGCTGAGTTTTTTCCGCCCAACTTGACCTCCGATGATGTCTAACGCCTAAGTTATATTGTGGTGGAAATTTACTCCCTGCTGTCAGACTTACATGCTTCCATCAAAGCAGCACATACCAAAAGACCTGAACACTGCAACCCACTTCTTGGTGTGCACTGGCACTTGCAAGCCATCCCTTACACCTCAATATACCGGAACATTTCTTGTTATCTGTCATATTCCGAAAGCGATCCTCCTTAACATTCATGGCAAAGAGGATTGGATCACCTTTGACTGCCTTAAACCTGCATATCTCCTGCAAGACGACCGACCAAGAGTACGATACTGTAGGGCAGGTTGCCATCTTTCAAACGCATGCTTGCTCCAGGGGGATCCCTATAATGCTAATGCAGCACCCAGTGCACATACAAACGAAGAAATGCAGTATCAAAGTTTTCTTCCATACTATAGTCTTATTGTGGTGCTACTATAGCGTGAGGTCTACCACACTATAGCGTGAGGTCTACCTCCCGTTAGCACTATAGCGTGAGGTCTACCGCTGAATTATTCGTCCCTTATAGATAAAACACATTTCATACATTTGTTTAAGCAATACACACTCAATTTAAACATATTTTAGAAATGTCTTAAAATGATAATTGGAATTTTAATTACATTGAAAAAAAATTAATAGAGGTAAAAATAAACATGTTATCATATATTTCCATATTTATTCTAGCGATACAAAACAATAAACACTTAATTTAAACATATCTTAGAAATGACTTAAAAAGATAATTGGATTTCTAATTACATTAAAAAAAGGAATAAAGGTAAAAGTAAACATGTTATCGGTCTACTGCTAAATTATTCGTCCCTCATAGATAAAACACATTTCATACATTTGTTTAAGCAATAAACACTTAATTTAAACATATCCTAGAAATGACTTAACTAGATAATTGGATTGCTAATTACATTAAAAAAGGGAATAAAGGAAAAAATAAACATGTTATCATATATTTCCATACATTTATCCTAGCGGTACACACTTCGTACATCTAAGAAAGACACAAATAGATCATTGGAATTTTTTCTCATCACCTTCCAGCAAAAATAATCAAGATGTGACTGGAACAGCTGACGACCAACACCTCGCATTAATCTCTTCAGAATCAACGTTTTAGCGTCCAACCACGATCGCCCAATTGCCTGTGTGTGTGCTCCTGTCGCTGGATCCACATAATGGTTCACTGTAGAATGCTGGTACCCCATGGCATTTAGGTTGCGGAAGGTCCAAGCTTGTCGCGTGGTAGACCTCACCCTCCGCCTGGGTAGGCGACATATGGCGGTAGACCTCACGCTATAGTAGCATCCTTATTGTATCTAGCTAACCTTTTTAATCTTTTCACTGTTATGTTATCTATTGTGTATGCCAATGTCAACCTTATGGACAGATACCGTTATTTGTAAACACTCAATTACCACCTTTATGTGACCTCAGTGTTGTCTTTAAATAAAAGTAGTTGTTTGGGAGCTGCCATTTACTTTAGCTCATCCTCTGCCTACTCCCGTCGCAGTACCTTAGGTAATAATAATAATAATAATAATAATAATAATAATAATAATAATAATAATAAGCAATCTTTTAAATACAAGGTTCGGTGGTAGTTGTTCCTCTCTGTATGGGTTCACCGCCAAGCTTTAGACACCCCCCTCCTCCCCCTCCTCTCCATCTCCCTCCCCAAGTCAAGTTTCCATTCTTTTAAAGGTAACTATATGGCGTTCATTTTACTTATCCCCTTCTTTTCTTGTTTCTGTTTGTTCCGTGGTAGAAACGGTTTATGCGGGTACCTGCCATATCGTTCTTTAGCAGAAAAGCAAATAATAATGATGTATCCAAGGTCCTTTGAATATATTCGGAGCATATCTAAAGGATGTCTCAGGAAATTTCAAATTTTCCCCTCATTATTGTAAATTACCATCAATTTATACTTGGATAGGATTTTTGTCATTATCACATTTTTTAAACAATGTAATTTTTTACTCTTCACTTTTTAATACCTCTTAATGGCGTGAAGGTTTAGAATTTTTTCTCATTTTCAACACAGACCTTAATGACGAGAATTTTCAGTATCTACTATTTGTCAACAATTTTCGTTTTCGATTAAGTTTTACACAATAACTATTTCATACTCTGGTCATTCATATTAGTTTAATCGCTGATATAGTGCCACAGTGAATTTCTTTCGAATATTTTATCCTGTCTACTCACCTCATGCCATCATGATCTTTTCATCTTTTTTCTTTTTTTTTTGTTTTGTTTATTGAACAACAATCTCGAGGATTTGACTTTCTTATTCATTACAGTGACTGACGCAGTGGCACTGTGTCCCTTACTTTTTTTGACACCTCTCCCTACCCTTTCAAACCCCCTCGCGTGCCATAGCCAAGTCACCAACCATTTTCCCCCGTTTTATTAAATAAACTTGTCGGGCTTTGACCATCCCAGTTGGTTCCAGTGACTGGCGTGGTGGCACTATATCACTTCTGCCTACCCTTTGTTGGTGATAAGTGTGACGTACCTTTTATGACTTTTATTTCAATATGCTGTAATTGTATTTGTTACAACAGTTTTAACAACGTTATTTTTCCATAGTCGGAGGGAAGGCGTTTGTCTGCCCACTAATTTTTCCCGCTTTTGAAGAGTAATTCTGTTTTGTTTTTTCCTTGGTGGTTTTGTAGGAACCATGAATTCAATTACTGAACGTGATAATATTTTTTCAGTATATCGTACATTATTTGATTAAATATCCTATTCAGAGAGCATTTAGCTAAAGAAAATCAGTCTTGTAACGGGGTAGTAGTAGTAGTAGTAGTAGTAGTAGTAGTAGTAGTAGTAGTAGTAGTAGTAATGAAAATAGAAATCTATGCTATTATTACGATTAATATTTTATACTATTCATTCTCAAGCTGATTATTTTCGTTCATTCTTTTTGGTTGGTATCAGGTGAAAGTGCCTGTTACCAAAAGTGATTCCTTGAAGGATTAAAATTTGACCGGCAATGTATATAATTGCGAGATTCTATTTCAGTCCATCTCAGTTGTAATGAGTTTTTTACATATTTTTACAGTAGTAGGAAACTAAATAAATCATCCACCGTAAAGAACTGCCTTTCCTGCACTCTGAATATATAATGATAAATTGGGATACAAAAAAATTGTACCCTACACGATAGAAAATATGAAAAAAAAATAATTCCCTTGAGAGGAAATTATCTCTAATTCGATATGTACAACTGCTGTCCCTTTGTGGAAAACTAATGTAGGAAATGTAACAGTGATTTTTTCTTGCAGTCACAAACAATGGTCATTTCTATCATTGTTACAAATCTTTATTACTCTAATTTGTGACACTATATAGAAAAGTTGCACATTTAATAAATTGCTCCCCCATGCCTTTCTTTAAAGTTCTTAGATGTAATATGTAGTCAACACAGAAAGCTGGTGAATGTTTTCATTAACAATGAAAATTAAGTCTCTAGAGTTGGCCATTTCTTTCAGTGAATGCGTTATAGCTGTCGCACGACGGCATAAAATTAGAAGTACCATGGTAACCAATGCACTATTGTAATAGATGAAGATATTCACTGAATTCTTTCATTCCTCACAGTCCGTGAAAGATTCGATGGTCATTACCATTTCTGGCCGGCAATTGATTCCACGATGACGCTACTTCAAACTTCAGTTCAGCGGCCTTTTTAATATCGCCGTCGATTAGTAATTCAAAGGGAACGCTAAACTCGTCTTAATGAGACCAATTTCTAATTCGGATACCAATGACTTGAAATAGACTCCCAGCCAGACCTTGCCAATATTGAAAAGTTTAAAGGGCGTTTATCCGGAGACCCCCTTGGATAGAAAAGGAGAGGGGCGTTCGGTCGATGATGTAGAGACAGAACGGTTTAATGGTTACTCTTTAATGGCAAGAGACAGTGACTATGTTCAGCGCCCAAACTCCTTCTCCACCCGCGGTAGGATCGGGGAGGGCAGGCAATGGCTGCTGATAGCTCAGCAAGTAGTCTTGTAGGCTCCCCCAAACCCCCCATCCTCAGTTCACAAAGACGTTGAGGTTTCAAACACTACAACAAACTATTAAGCCTGAGCGGGTCTCAAACCTCAGTCCAAGAAATCA
The DNA here is from genome assembly GCF_036898095.1 of Palaemon carinicauda. Taxonomy (NCBI): domain Eukaryota; kingdom Metazoa; phylum Arthropoda; class Malacostraca; order Decapoda; family Palaemonidae; genus Palaemon; species Palaemon carinicauda. Next base: position 111,519,698 of record NC_090732.1, read on the forward strand.
CCTGGCATTGACATTTCCAACAGGCTTGTTAGGTATGACGTAACCGTGGCCTTTCTGTGCATATCGCCGAAAAGGATGGTGAGTTGTAATAGAATACATTCCTTTTGCACCCAGCTATGACCAGGGAGGGCCAGGCAATGGCTGCTTATAACTCAGAAGGTAGACCTGTAGCTTCCAACCCCCCCAACCCCCTCGTTAGGTCTCGAGGAGGGTAAGGTTGCACGCACTACGAGAAAATATCGAGCTTGAGCGGATTCAAACTCCAGTCCAGGAAATCACCAGGCAGGGACGTTTCCAATAGGCTCGTTAAATATGATGTAACCGTAACCTTTCTGTGCATCCCTCCGAAAAGGAAGGTGAGTTGCAATAAAGTACACCCGGTGATGATTTTATGCAGCTCCCAGGGAGATTTGCAGCCTAATGGAAGCTTTAATTGATAATCGATTGGATATTGCGTTCAATGAAAAGTTTAATTATCAATGAGAAATTTAATCAGCTAGATATAGGAGCTAATGAAAAGTTAATGAACTCAATTCGATATTGCACCTAATAAAGGGTTTAATGGACTCAGATATTGTTACAGCGTTCATAGAAATAAAAATGTTTTAATCCAAATAGCAAAGAAAGGTATTGTGATAGCCAGAATAATTGTCACCTACTATTTCGTTCTATCGACAAGATGTCATTGCTGAATGGATTCCATGATAAACTGAATTAAAATGAACCAGTTGTGGAGAGGTTTAAATTTCTATTGTCATAACTCAATGTATTTAATCTTCAATTTACAATAATCGAAGGGGAAAATCGTTGGTGTGATGATTGATAATCCTAGCAAACCTTGAATAGTAAATATTTTGAATTAAGTTTTAGACAATATCAACGACCTTTTGTTCATTCCTCTTATTATTTTCTCCGTTACATTCCCATTATGCTTTGTACATGAAACTATTCCTTGTTTTAATCGCAGGTTCCTCAGCCTCCAATTAGTTACTAATTCCAAAAGGGTTCAGATATTTTTTATATCTATTCTCTGCCTACTTTGGTGATTCCATTTCCTCTGTATTTTGTTTTCCCCTCAAAGAATTAAATGAACACATTGCTCCCTCGCCCATTTTAGTAGCTCGCTTACCACCTTCCCTTTTGTTATCCCCCCCCCCCCCCCCTTGCCTTCTCCCCTATGGTCTCCATACTTCTATATCTCATCAGACATGGGTAAAATTTCCATCTATCTACTCCACAGCACACATACCAGCCTATAAATGGCCATGGAACTTTATTACTAGCTTTTTTGGAATAAAATCAACGTAGAATATGCCAGAGACAGTAGTCCCAGCATCCACCACGTTTTCATTTTATGCAGTATCCCCCTCTCCTTTTTTTCAATTTCAAGACCACTAATGGACCCTTTGCCAAGAAGCTCCACTAGATTTATATGCAAATGTCCGCCACCGGCCCTGTGTTGGTATTTGCATCAAACGTTGATTAGCTCTCTGACAGCGTGGGTATGTTGCTGGCTTTATTACGTGTTGTCCGGAAGGACTGCCGGTGTCAGCCGCGGATTTCATTTCGCTTGAAATATTCTAATTGATTTCTTATGGATTTGGCATTCCTTGTTTACTGAATCTTTTTCAGGTTTTCAGAAGAATCATTCTGATTCTCTTTATTTTTTCATGAGACAGGGGATTACCCAGAGCCCTTTGGAGTTCCAAATAGTGAAGAGAATCCGTGAAGAATCTGTAGATACTTCCAAAGAAATTAATTGCTGGTATTTTCATATTGTTTCCGGTATCGTGCATCTTTTTTGTCGTAAGTATTCTGCTTATCATTACTCACTTGAATTTCCGAGGTTTCCTTAATAAGAAGAGAGAGAGAGAGAGAGAGAGAGAGAGAGAGAGAGAGAGAGAGAGAGAGAGAGAGAGAGAGAGAGATTTTTTAGCAACACGAAGTAACATATATGAAAAATTTTATTTTTATTTCTATGTTCTGTGTATCAATTACGAGAACAATTTTTCTAGATACGTCTGGGTAAAAGGATGAGATACCGTTATGTCGACATGAAACCAGGCATTTACCATTAGAAGATTAACCCGGTATTTCACGCTGGGTGCATTTTAATTGGAAAATATCATATTGTCCTTGTTTCCGATGGTTTACATCATGTTGGCCATATATCAGCTCGCATTCTTGTTCGGAAGAGCACCAGTTGGATAGCATGCGTCATTTATGGATTATAGTTAATTGCTGTCTCCCTTTAAAAATAAGAGCTGCAAAAAAGTGAAGAAATTCTAATTAACAACTGTTGTAGATCGTAATTCTTCTTTTATTCGCTAGGTTGTCCCTTATTTATGGTATACTATACAATATTATTATGATCAATGGTTCCTGGGTGATCCAAGCAAATATTAGAAAAGGAACTTAATGGGATTTTTTTTTTTCAATCTTTGATATATTTAGCTACGAGGAATAAATTAATATCAAGATTGTGTTTAATGATGGGAAATTAGAAAAATAAAAGTTAGTATAGGAAGATTATGGAAAGTGAGGTTATGAATTTTCTATTGGGATTATTTGGATTTTTATCTATCAATGTATTTGATATATATATATATATATATATATATATATATATATATATATATATATATATATATATATATATATATATATATATATATATATATATATATACGCACACAAGATCTTCACTGATATTTTGTACAAAAATTTTCTTATTTTTTGGTATTTGTGTGTTTGAGAGAAAAAAGTCAGAATTGACACCATATAAACGTTAAATAGCGTATTGCATGGGAATGGTGTCGTAAAACTTGTCCCTCATGAGTAGTTGGGGTTGCAGAAACTTCCAAAGTAGGGGTCACATTTTTATTGGTGTAATTAACAAATACTGGATGAGTCAATGAAGATCGGTTACCTATAAGGGTTTAACGTAATAAGCTTACTACCGAAAAATACAAGTAAATGGTCACTTTTGAAAATAATTGAGTTACATTTCATTCGAAAACTTTTATCTCAATTTAACCATTTATTTCAGTAATACCTCTTCCTTTATAGCCTCACTTTGAAGTATCCTTCAGGTTTTATCTTCTTTCTCGAGTTATAATCTAAAACTCAACCATTTTAAGATATGAAATCAATTGAATTGCGTATGTCCAAATTCCCACAATGGAGGATGGTGAAGAGAAAAAGGAAGCATTAATTATGAAGACGGTGTGGGATCACTCGTTGCCATGTCGCCTGATGTTGTCTTATTTATTCGTTAATTGCTATCCTATTTGTTTATTCTACGGCTGCATCCTCTTCTCAGGAGTACAAACAATGTTGCAGTTGTAGTTGATGGTATACATATTATAAGAATCATTCATTGACTTCCAGAAGTTTAGTTTTCTTACCTTTGCACAATCTCTCGGGTAGTTTGTCAGGTCTGCTCGAAGGGTAGCGATCGCAAGGCGGTAGCCGTAACGTAGAGGCTAGTACGTGGTTGGGTACTCTGGAATTTTTATTGAAGACATGTTTGGATTTGCTAATGGGCCTCGTGCATCTTAAGCCTTTTCTCAAGGGGTCGAGTGTAACATATGTTCGCCCAGAATACGAGGTTTACTCTTTTCTCTCAGCCCTCCTGAAACGATACATAGAGATATGGTATGTTGACTCAATTTTACTTGGGTTTTAGGAATTAAATTTTCATAAAGCGAACTGTATGTCCATCTAGTCCTAAAAGGAAAGATCTACAATAACTAGTTTCCTTTAAGCTGCTATTAATTCCTATTCAATAGTAGTCTCTTTTTAACAAGGGAACAGAAATGATGCACTATGGGTCACAAAAGAAAAGATGATTATACAGTAAAGGAAAGAAATTCAAATAAAACAAAGAAAACAGAGAAGAGAACTGGCATAAAGTCTCATATTTAAGACCAAAGGATATGAGTAAAACTTTATTGGATCTAGTAGTGTCATCTTATTGATATTCTCACTCACAATGAAATAAACAAAGGATAAATCGTATAAAGGCAGAACATGTTATCCCCATGACTTCAGTTTCGTTATGACTTAGTTTTAGTCACATTAAAAAAAAGTTAAAAAACTAGTTTGAATTGAATACATAACAGATCTGACATTTACATTTCACCTTTAGTACAGGTAACTAGCGTTGTTCCCAGGATGTTTATTTCTCAGGGGAACGTCATTAACATGGATTGTTGTGTCTGCTTTTTATTAGTTAATCTAATGACCACATTTAACCATTGTTTAGTGATATCGTTAATTGTGTACCGTTTGTGACACTGCATGTGTAAGTTATCTGGTTATCAGACTTATGGCTTTCCATATTCAAATATATATGTATATATATACATATATATATATATATATATATATATATATATATATATATATATATATATATATATATATATATATATATATATATATATATATATATATATATATATATATATATATATATATATATTATCTATATATTATATATATATATATATATATATATATATATATATATATATATATATATATATATATATTTAGATTTATATATATATATATATATATATATATATATATATATATATATATATATATATATATATATATATATATATATATATATATATATATATATAAGTGTGTGTGTGTTTGTGGATCCTCACACAAGGAAGATGATAATAATACTGGAATGGCTGGATACGCTCATACTTTCCAGAACGAACATAACTGACTGTTCCAGTATGATCATGGTTCTATGTGTCGAAGAGGAAACTGCAGAATGTTAGTATCCAAAAATCATGTCCGAAATTAGTGATGCATTTTTTTTTTTCTAAATGGTGTAAACCAAAAAGAATACACATTGGAAGTTGTGTATCTCACTGAAAAATAAATCAACACATTGAAAAATTATTTTATCCTTATCGCTGTTCTTATATTTAGTCTATTCGATATCTTCTGAATTCGACTTGAACAGAAATTTCTGATATGGGCTTACAGATACATGAAGCACAGTGGGTTATGATTGGGTAATGAGTTTTGAAAAAACATTGCATAATGAGCTAGCAATTCCTCCTTTCACAGCTACCGAAAGACCAAAAATATATAAATGACGAAAACTATCATTCCGGTCCTTCAAAATCTGATAAGTCAGTTATTTTAATTTATTTACTGGTTATTTATTTAGTTAGATATATGACACGGTCTCTTTAAGGGTGGTATTTCAACGGGTGGCTTGTAAGTCTCAATTAGCCTAGTTTAAAATTCATTACACCTACGCCTTAAAGGGAATCACATAAAGAACCGGATTCGACCCCATTCCTTGTAGGTTTGGTAGTTGGTAGATAGTAATTAGCATATGTAGTTCATTCATTTGTCTCGATAGCTGATCACATTAAATCATTGTTTTCCACAGACCAAAATCCGATCATGGTACGTGTACGTATAGTTTTCATGCGGCGTGTGTGAAATGAGTAATTTTCATAATCGAGTAAATTTTATGCTAATGGGTTGTTTATGGCTTGATCTAGAAATTATATTAATGGATTATTTGTCACTTGATTATTATTATTATTATTATTATTACTTACTTACTAAGCTACAACCCTAGTTGGAAAAGCAGTATGCTATAAGCCCAGGGGCTCCAACAGGGAAAATAGCTCAGTGCGGAAAGGAAAAAAGGAAAATAAAATATTCTAAGAAGAGTAACAACAATAAATATCTCCTATATAAACTATAAAAACTTTAACAAAACAAGAGGAAGAGAAATAAGATAGGAGAGTGTGCTCGAGTGTACCCTCAAGCAAGAGAACTCTAACCCAAGACAGTGAAAGGCCATGGTACAGAGGCTATAGCACTACCCAAGACTAGAGAACAGTGGTTTGATTTTGGAGTGTCCTTCTCCTAGAAGAGCTGCTTACCATAGCTAAAGAGTCTCTTCTACCCTTACCAAGAGGAAAGTGGCACTGAACAATTACAGTGCAGTAACCCCTTGGGTGATGAAGAATTGTTTGGTAATCTGTGTTGTCAGGTGTATGAGGATAGAGGAGAATATGTAAAGAATATGCCAGACTATTCAGTGTGTATGTAGGCAAAGGGAAAATGAACCGTAACCAGAGAGGAGGATCCAATGTAGTACTGTCTGGCCAGTCAAAAGACCCCATAACTCTCTAGCGGTAGTATCTCAACGGGTGGCTGGTGCCCTGGCCAACCTACTACCTATTGAAAACCCGGATATATATATATATATATATATATATATATATATATATATATATATATATATATATATATATATATATATATATATATATATATATATGTGTGTGTGTGTGTGTGTGTGTGTGTATTAATGAGAATATAGGATATATATTTATGTGTTCATTAACGATTGAGGGGTTGGCTCAAGAAATTATTGCCCTTCTGATTATTGGTTAATGATTGTAGGTGAGATTGTTAGCCAATTGCTGAGTTCGATTTTGTTTTCAATTACTTTAGTGCATCAACTAATGGGTAGAAATTCTTTGGTCAGGACAAGATTGGCACAAGGCTTACATCTTAGGTCTGTCCTCCATCAGCATGCGTATCCTGTCGTCCTCCCACACAAACTTACATTGACTCATTCAGAAAAATTATAAAAGTGTGTGTGTGGTTGTTTGGTCATTTCACCTTAGACTGCGTGTTCCACAGAGACTAATTTGAAGCGTCCCGTCTGTATTATTCTGACAGATATTTAATTCCTAACGCCTTTGCCATTTAACCTTTATGGTCTCATATCTTTTAATTGCTCTGTCGCTGAGTACCTAAATGTTTGTATTTTATTTTCCTATTTATTTTAATTTGGTCTAGACACCGGAAATTCAAAGGCAGGTAGGGAATATTATATGTTTTACACATCTAGCTAGGAAAGTGAATAACCTCAATTTTAAATTACATATCCTCTTCCTTCATAAAATAAAAGAAGAAATAGAGAAAATATGTGTTGCCAAAATTTTAATTCATAAGTCAAGGAGGCTTGAAATTACATTATGCATTAATACCGAGAAGACACTGTGGTGAATACATTTTCACTTTGTATAAAAGGGGCAGATTAATTAATTACTAGTGTCCTGTTATTTTCATAGATCAAAACTCGTTGAACGGAATTTATTCTACAATACCTTTATGTTTCGTCCTAAAGCCCACAATTTATATGTAAAATCAACCAAACTAGCACATCTGTGAGCTTCCGCTAATGAGATCACGGTGTACGCGTATATCAACGAGAGACTTAAAAGAACAAATTACGAACATCGCTTTATGCAAAAGAGGGCAGCGCCAAAACAAAAACAATTGAAATCCTGTTTGCCATATAAGAAACTTGCTGAGGCAATTTACCTATTTTGCCATGGGTTGTTTTGATCCTGGGTCAGATTGAATTTTTATCAAGTTATGAAAGTCTTCCTCTTTGGGGTTTCAGACTAGCTCCTGTAAACAATGGCTTTGTGGCTGGAAGACTAGATATTAGCTTTCGCCATTAGGGATGAATTCTCTTTTATTGTTTTCCTTTTCTGTTTCATATTCATCTCATTCCTTTTATATATTCTTGCTTTATATCTTCTTTTACTTTTCTTGCGAATGTCTTTCGTTATTAATATCCATTTCGAAATCAATAAAAATATACTTGTAGATTAGCTTTATATATTGGTATAATTATTTCTATATGGCTAAAAAACGTTTGTTAGGGATTCAAGGGTTAACGTGTAAAGACAATCTCAAACTTATTTTTTTTTTCAGCATCAAAAAGGTCACACAAAAAAGAATTTTTAATATTACTAACTGACATTTTGTCGATTTCAAGAACTCAATCAGTAGTCATTAAACAATATATATATATATATATATATATATATATATATATATATATATATATATATATATGTGTGTGTGTGTGTGTGTGTGTGTGTGTGTGTGTGTGTGAATACCAGAAAACTATCCACTTCGAAGATATACGTTTATCAAATAGAATTTTCTGGTGGTAGAGTAATAATTGCCACCTTTCCCTGAATTCTGCTAAAAAAAGAATATAGTCGACACCGTAAATGCAGTTACAATCCTTCCACATTATATGATGTACAGTATAATTCTAATAGCGCTAGAAAATTAGCTCCTAAAGGGAATGATTGAGCTGCAATAAAAAAACAGTGCAGTGGCCTTCAACTTTGCTGCTCCTACAGATTCGGTACAGAAAGGTACTATGAAAAGCTTTTGTGTGACAGAGCCGTAATCTAGTATTCATTAGTCAACTGATACAACATATAGTTTGTATTGTATAGGAAATAGGTTGCATGCCATATCATTTCACCTCATAATGTAAAATCCCTGTGTTTTCCTCTCATCCTCTTTTTTTTCAGAATTCAAAGTCTATTGGCCTTATTAAGATAGAATTATATATATATATATATATATATATATATATATATATATATATATATATATATATATATATATATATATATATCTATATATATATATATATAGATATATATATATATATATATATATATATATATATATATATATAGATATATATATATATATATATATATATATATATATATATATATATATACATATATACAGAGAGAGAGAGAGAGAGAGAGAGAGAGAGAGAGAGAGAGAGAGAGAGAGAGAGAGAGAGCGTGCAATGCGTAGAATGTAGAAATCCACTGTCGATGGCATGTGTGGGCTATGAAAAAGACTTTGATATTGTGTACTGGCCAATTTTGTGGAGAGTCCTGCGTTATTGAGGTCCTCTTAAATATTAGAATTTGGCCAAGTCTGTTCATGGGCATAGGAAGTGCAAAGTTGATATTATTGGAGTCCTATTAAATGATTTTCCAGTGAGCAGCAGAATACTCCAAGACAATGTGTTGTCTCCTATGTTGTTTGTTTTCCTCATGGATTTTGTAATGTGTAGAACAGTCAGAGATAATGGAGAAGGATTGGACTGGATTGGTGATAGGAAATTAGCAGACCTAGAGTATGCTGATGCTGCTGTCCTTATCAGCAAAATGCCACATGATTTGCAATGCTTGCTTACCAGAATGCACGAAATATCACACGAGGTTTAGCTTTAGATAATTAGAAGAAAGAAGGAGATGACGAGAACGGAATGTGTAGTGGAAGATGAAATATCATTGGAATGAGATTGGATTAATGGGCTAGAATCATTTAAATATCTAGGAACTATGATCTCCAATACAGGGTCTTTAGAATAGGAGTTTAATGAAAGATTGAAAAAAGCAAATTAGACAATGGCTAAGTTGAGTAAAATTTGGAAATCTAATCACCTGAAATTACATATAAGAATCAGACTATATATCAGTTTACTGACATCGGTGTTACTATATGGACATGAGTCATGGTATGACAATGACACCATTTCCAATAAATTTAGTAGATTTGGAAACAAAGCCCTTTGAAGGATATTGGGAGTTAAATGGTAGGATAGGATTACAAATGAAACCATAATAGAGATTACTCTAGTGCCATATGTGGATGAGATCATTATGAGGGGTAGATGGAGAGGGTTTAGGCATGCTCTTCGTACTCCCCAAGAGAGATGAGTTCGCTAAACGTTCAACTGGGCTCCACAAGGCACTAGAAGAGTTGGAAGACACAAGCCTACCTGGCTGAGGACTATGAAGCGTGAAGTAGATGGTGAATGGAGAAGTATTGAATTAAAAGGTCAAGATAAAGACGACTGTCGAAATCTAATCAAGGCCCTTTGAGTCAATATGCGTAGGAGGAGATGATGATCATTATATATATGTGTATATATATATATATATATATATATATATATATATATATATATATATATATATATATATATATATATATATAACCCCGTTCACATATGTAATATGTATATACAGTATGCGGATATATATATATATATATATATATATATATATATATATATATATATATATATATATATATATGGTTGCTGAATTGGTGATGAACGCTTGTGCAGAACACTTTACCAACCTTAATCTTTCCATATACCTATACAGAATGCTCTGCAGCAGTATGTCGAAACCCTTGACGCTTATTACGCTTTCTTCTCTATCTTGTATGTATTCTATTGTATCTTTGGCGTTTACGTTCTTCCTTTCAACTACTACTTTTCCCCATCTATCCAACCATCCATTGGTTGTCTTCTGAATGATCTTAGGTCCCAGTACCCAGGATATATAGCCTAAAGTTATAAATACAAACCCATCTCCTTTCTCTTAAACCATATGTCAGGATGCCAGAAAACTTCAAATCATTTATTCATTCTCCCAAACCTCGAAGTTATACACTATTCTAGGTAATATATAATTCTCACTTTTTTTCAGCTTGACCTAACTATCTCAAAATAATGAACCAGGTAGTCACCTTTTCTCACCTTTATTGTATATCATTCTCTTTTCATATTCCACATTTCAATTCTTCTTAAGCCACATATACTTCGTAAACTAATTATTTCTAGCATTACTTCTTTTTCTCATTCTTTCACAGACAATATTTGCACTTTATTTTCTTCATTGGATGTTTGCTCAAAAATAATGGGCTTCCTATGCAACTCAGTTTCCACATAATCTTTTGTATGCATTCTGTAATTTGCATCTTCTATAATATGTGCTCCGAAATTCCGATGTAGATATTATTTTCTTTTTTCACAAACAGTATTTAAATTTTTCCCTATATCTCAGTTTTTTGTTTACTCTTTGTTATATTTCTGAATTCTGTTTACTTATAAACTATGAATCAACACTTTTAACTACTTTCAGTAGTCTTTGCAGTTTATTATCACTAAGTAAGCCACATACATCTTTTCCCCCCTTACATTCAAAATTTAAAAGGAAAAACACTTGGTACACACACTTATTTCCTTTATCTAGAGCTCAAAATGTTAACATTGTCAATAATTCTGGCATCCCTTTCTCAATCAGCATTCTCTTTAAATAGTATTACATATTTTGTTCTGATATCAATTTATTCATTGACCTTTCTCTCTGCATTTACTTCGCTTTTGAGCAACATTTTGACCTCTCAAAGGTACCTGCTGACATTCTCTGTCCCTTTCCATATTATACTTATATGTCTTCTTTGTTTAACACCTTTTTAATCAATTTGTAGATCTTCCAAAACCACATATTGTCTGGTCGAAGTGTGTGACGTCATTCAGATATTTAACACATTCTCATATTCCCTCAGTTTCTTTATCTTTAATCTACTTCTTATCCATGATATCAGCGGGATTTCCTTATCTCATCTTAATGACCCTTTAAGATACATTTTCATTACTTTTCCAACGAGCAATTTCCTCTAACTGAACTTTCACTTCAAAAAAGAGAAATAATGATCGACTTTCGTCACAGCCTATCTTTTTTTCTTTCTTACTATTACATCAACTTTAATGTACTCAATATTAATACATAGGCTAAATAATTATTTTCCATAATTTTCTATTTTACCTATACATATTAAAAAGAAAATTAAATTCACTTCTCCTAGATGCAAGCAATTTTCCTCATACAGTTCCACACCACCCTATTCCTACATACTCGAGGGACTTTATTTCTTCCCGACATCACCTCTTTTTGTGTCACCCACTTTTTGGACATAAATCAGTTTCATGCTCTCCTACAAACACTTGTTTGGCGTCATTCTTTTCTAATCCTACCCCATATAAACTCACTATCAGGTTTTTTTTTTTCCTTTTTTTATCAGTATGGTCAAAATTTCTCTTATAATGTTTTATCTATGGTATTCATACTCTTCCACCTGTACCTGGAATCTCCCTAATAATGTGAATGTTACACCATTACTAGTTCTATACCTCATAGTTACCCTGAACACACATTGTCCTTCCAGTTTTTGGACACATTGCCATTTCATCTTTATCTCATTTAGGGCCAAATCCAGGTCTCTCTCCTTAACTGAATGAGCCAATAGGCCTTTATTACAATGTACATCACATCCATGTACACTCAGGCCCATGAGATAGATTTTTTCCCCAGCTACAGCGTACAGGTAATATGTTGCAAACATCGTACCCATGGCAGTTTGGTAACTTTAACACCATGAAGAATGACGGAAATTGTAGAACTCTCTTCTTATTAAAAGTTCTTCCAACAATCTATTTACTAGTGATTTTTGTGCCTTGAGGTAAATCCTAAATGTCGCTTACTGCAAACTATTAGTGCTTTCAGGGTAACGCAGATTTAACCATATATACAACAACAAATGCAGGTATTTCTAGACCATTGCAGGACAAAGGTATCAGGCATGTCAGTTCATGTCTGTGGTTTGGACAGTTTTCATCACTACGCTGGCCAATATGGATTGGCGATGGTGGGACATTTTCATCTAATTGCTCACAGCAAACCAATTTGTATGGGTGGCCCTGACTAGTACAGCTATACTGATCATGGCGGACATGAGTCTTTTTATAGTTTATTTATGACATATTTGTTATTGATGTTGTTAATAGTTTATATATGACGTCTGTTTTGACGTTGTTACTTATTTAGATTGATTTATTGTTAATTTGTTCTCTTCATTTATTTATTTCCTTATTTCCTTTCCTCACTGGGCTATTTTTCCCTGTTGGAGCCCCTGGGCTTATAGCATCTTGCTTTTCCAACTAGGGTTGTAGCTTGGATAGTAATAATACTAATACGCAAACGTTTTCACCATGTTATGGTATCCCCACTCAGAAATAGGATACTGTAATAATATTAATAAAAAGAAAAAAAAGAGAGGGGGTTTGGGTTGGGACAGCCAATGATTGTATGGTTGATGCAAGCCTCAAAAGATAAGATACTTTTGCCATTTATAAGGTATTGCTTTTCTCCAAACTATTCAAACTACTGTTAGAAGTTCGTTTACTTCGGGTAAAGTCCACTAAAATTCCTTTTCAAGGGCACTTTTTGTGGCACCATTGGCCAGACAGTACCACTCACTGTCATCGGTAGAAGTAAAATTTAATTGTATTATACATGTAAAGTTGTATATATATATATATATATATATATATATATATATATATATATATATATATATATATATATAGAGAGAGAGAGAGAGAGAGAGAGAGAGAGATAGATAGATAGATAGATATAGATATAGATATATATATATATATATATATATATATATATATATATATATATATATATATATATATATGTATGCATGTATATATATATATATATATATATATATATATATATATATATATATATATATATATACTGTATATGTGTGTGTGTATGTATGTGTATTTATGTTTATGAATGGCTAAAATGTACTCAAACCTCTTTCGCGTATTTTCCCAGCATTTAGAGATTTTGTTTGATTTGTGTTCGAAAGCTTAAAAATTACTCCCATTTTCCAACTGCCAACGGTTATTGGCTGACGAAAAGTTCAGTAATTATAGTTTTGCTTTTAACTCATTATCCCTTTTCAGAGTTGAGTCACAGTTTATTTCCTGGCTCATTATGAGTTATTGGAAACTTCACCGCAAGAAATATTAACCAAGTTTTGGAAATGTATTTTTCCTGTTTGATTTCATTGATGTTTGAATATTATAGGTTTTCTCCAATTATTTTCTCTTCTCATCCCATATTTATTTCATTGTGTTCTCGCTATAGGTAATTGATTAATTGTTTATTCTGTTTTAGCGTTGTTCTGGTTTTTAAGTCTCCATTCCTCTTTTCCTTATTTCAACATGTAATCAGATTTTGCTAATGTTCTTTCCAAGTAGCTTCGCTTCTTTTACAGCTCCAAATTTTTATTTGCTAATGCCTTTGCTTTGCATCCGCCTTTTCTCTAATTGTGTGTTTTATTTTGTTTCTAGGTTTAGCCTTCCTGTCTTTCTGTTTTTCATTATATTACTCCTATTTCAATCTTTCGAAACATCATCGCCTGTGATTTCCCATGAAAGATGCGCCCTGATAATGAATGGCGTTTTCGTCCTCTGTCAGTTTGCCAGTGGCTTAACCCATTATGGAATACTAACAATGTCGAAGGATCGAGAGATTAAACGTAGTGAAATCCTTTAGGTCTGCGCCGGTTCAAGGATGAACGATAGTAATCCTAAGCTGGTAATTGCTTTAGAAAAGCTAAAATAAAAAAAAAATATATATAATTTTTGTTAATTTTTCTAACGATATGGAGCAGGAAGGGAAAATGTAAGAAACCCATCGAAAGGATTGTGTGAGAGGACCAATTGTTGTATTGAATAAGAGCAAGGGTAATATAGGAGGCAATAAAGATGATAAGACTGTAGCATTAATTAGTATGCCAGGAAAGTGTATGGGAGAAGTTTGATTGAGGAAACGATGACAGTGTTATTGATATGGGTAAGATTTATAAATTACACAAAGGAAGAGTATGTGTAGATCAGGTGATTGTTGTTGAACAATATTTCAAAATATTTCTGTAAGTCATACATTAGAATATAAAAAGTACTATCAATAAAAATGTTCTCAAGTAAGGTGCTGTTGTATGTAAGAAATAGATAATGGTATATTAGAAATATTAATATAAAAATCCACTAGAGGAAAGTTTGTCAAAATATTTCTGTATAACAGACATTTGTATTTAAGAACTAGTATTAATGAAAATTACCTCAAGTAAGTTGCTGTTTTATGTAAGTAATAGATATTGGTATATTAAAAATATTAATATATAAATCCACTGGATGAAAGTTTGTCAAAATATTTCTGAAGACAGACATTGGAATATATAAAAAAAATAGTATTGATGAAAATTACCTCAAATTGGTTGCTGTTGTATGTAAGAAATAGATATACGTATATTATTGATAATAATATAAACATCCACTGGATGAAAGTTTTTGTCATTTTTTATACAGTAAGTATAGTAACTTTGATTGCACAAAGTCAGCTGGATTTAAGTTTATGCTTTTTAAAAGAAATTGATGTTACAATAGTCAATTTTCCAAATGAAGTAGTAGGAATGATTAAAGCAACGCCCGTAAAAATAATATCAGTAATTTTAAGTTCTATTTGAAAAAGTACCATCTAAATCTCAGTGAGATTTATTTGTTTGTAACGTAATCAGTATAACCTGATATAGTTTGACTGAAATAACCTGCACGTTGTAATCTAATAGTAAAATTATACAGATGTGTAGGATTAATTCTACTAAGACTCAATATGTCTATGCATTATTGTACATTAATTATCCTTATTTTGATACAAATATTTGCAACATTAGTGTGGCTATTTAATTTCACAATTATGAATGTTTTAAATTCTTGATATGAAACTTAAGAATAATGGATGCTGGTAATTTGTAAAGACTATAAAGGGGTGGGAATTTAGTGTCAGCGTATGTTTTTTTCCTTAAAAAACAACTATTTCTGTACTGCTTTCTCTTGATTTACTTTTCATGCATTTAGTGTGATGATTTTACGATTTTATTGTTTTAGAGAAATTCTTCCTCGCTCCCTATCTCGAGCCTAGGATTTTCTCCGAATTCATCAATGACAGTTTAATTTCCGTTGCTTCCGATTGTTTTAATTTCACTGGCGAGACTGAACTTAGAATCCTAAAGAATAGACTTCAAAAAAAAAAAAAAAAAAAAAGGAAAGAATAATGGTAGAATTTCCTACACCTTTCTGTGCTTCCAGAGTCGAATGAACTGTTTGTTTCGGTTCTCGTCTTTTATTGAATAACAAAGACCTGGTGCATTTGCTCCTCTTGTTTCTCACGGTGGTGGCACTACAGAGTTTTCTTTGCTTTAGACTAAAAGGATTAACACCATTAAAAGACTTCTCTATAAAACTAAAAGGATTAATACTATTAAGAACTATTAAAAGACTTCTCTATCTTGGGCATATTTAAGTAAAATTTCTTGTTCCCTTTTTTTAATTCTGGTGTCTTATAAAACATTTTTTATAGTGATCAAATTATCTTACTGGACTCTTATATTAGGAGCACCGGTAACCTTTATAAAGCAGCTGCCGAAAATCGTCTCTAACCATTTTAGTTTCCTAGAATAAGAGATTTCCCACTTTCGAATAAAATACTGACCTATTTCTGGAAATCCATGATTTTCTCTCCTGTTTGTTTCGAATAGGCTGTATGATTTTCTCTTATTTCTCAGCTTTGTTGCCTCAGTAGTTCGTCTGCCCATAATCTTGCTGTTTTGATCCATCTTTAATCATATCCTTGTTAATTTTCCTGAGAAACTTAATGCAAATTTGCTTCATTCTAAATTCTTGTTCTTAACCTTCTTGGAAACATTAAGTTTCTCAGCATGCATTTTAAGCAACCATTCACATTAAAGACTTTTCTCATTTATATTGCTACTTCTCAAACTCATTTATGAATCCCAAATAAGAATTCGAAGAGTGAATCTTTACTTTCTTGCTCATATCTTTTTTCCCTTCCCTTTAGAATGCATTGATTAATTTTGTGTGTAGCTTTTAATAACTATAAGGAATTCAGCAAGATAAGTGGTTAGACCAAGTTAGCCTACATTCAGACAAAAGGTTTTTGTGTAACTTGGATTTGGTTGTTAAACACTTTTGATTTATTGTTGCACATGTAGCATCTGCTCTCCCTTTCGTATGTGGTGCTGTTCCTCTGGGTTATGTTTTCTCACAGATTCCTTCACCCCTTTTTCACTAACAACCATTTACAGTCTCCCTTCCCACCAGCACATAAACAACTCGACCCTTCCATATCGTGTAAGTTTATATTCTTTATTGCCGTTATCACTCAAGCGCAAGATAACTTCTGCTTCATATATCATCTTCGATCGTGAAAGTCCTTTTTACCCCCGTTTCGTTAGTGATTGAAAAGGGGCATCAGGATAATAGGTGTAAAAAAGAAACTTGCAATTAATATATGACGTCATTGAAGTGACTTTTCCATTCTTTAATATATAGAAACATCACTCACGTGCCTCTTACTCATAAGTAAAAAAATAGAATAACTAAAAGAATATTGCAACTGCAGTACCAAAGAAGTCGGAAAAAGAACTTTAGCGAAATGCTGCAAAATCCACCAACCCAGGCTGACCGAAGCCAATGGCTGCCATGATACCTCACCGCACGAATAAATGTTTACATGGATCTCTCGCTATTTCATCAAATTCTCCGTGAAATTATCTGTTCCGCCGACAATGCTGCTGGTGAGAAAATAATCAAATGAACAAGGAAACGATCCGACACAAGGTTGCGCTTGGTATTCAGCCTTTGATTATTGCATGAAAAATTTATTTGCAATGCGTACAAATTATTCTGCAGTCATTATGGTTCTCGAAGTTCGCATTTCCTTCATGATCTGAAAGGACTAACGTTAAAAGA
>NC_090732.1:111547092-111549592 GCF_036898095.1 Palaemon carinicauda
ATTAAAGTAAAGCGACCATAGAATGGTCAGAAGCAAAATTTGTTTACATCTAAGAAAAGAGAGATAAAATTAATTGTAAAAAAATAACCACTCCTATAATAAGAGAAAAATCTGATGAGCTTCGCTTAGCAATACAAAATTGGGACTCCCAGCTATATGATTAAAAGGAGGCAATAAAGAAGAAATGAACAGTAATTTCATAAAATCTCTATTTGAATCAGCACAGGAGATAGTGGAAAACTTACTAAACAACATTAAGGTAAACTATCAAAAAAGACCAAAACAAGAAAACAAAAAATGAATAAGGAAAATATTGGAAATAATGATAAAATCCAAGAGAGAAGAAATAGAATTAGCTAAACTATCCAAAACAATAAACAAACTAAAAACCAACATATTCGTAAACACAATCAGACCAAAATTGAGGAAACACTAAAGAAGGGAAGAAGCATCAAATTGATAAAAAGAAGATTTTGAATAGGGCACAAACACATGTTTACCTAAA
The DNA here is from genome assembly GCF_036898095.1 of Palaemon carinicauda. Taxonomy (NCBI): domain Eukaryota; kingdom Metazoa; phylum Arthropoda; class Malacostraca; order Decapoda; family Palaemonidae; genus Palaemon; species Palaemon carinicauda. Next base: position 111,547,598 of record NC_090732.1, read on the forward strand.
AGGATGAAAATGAAAATATTATCCACAATAGAGATGGAGTGATAAAAATCGCTAAGGATTCATATACAATTCTATTCAGTAATAATATAAGATATAACTTCACCAATAGAAATAATGAAACACCTGAGTCGGTACCAAACGTAACAGTAGGAGAAGTAAAGAAAGTCTTAAGAGGTAAGAAAAGAGGCAAAGCAGCAGGTGAAGATGGCCTAACAATTGATTTGATAAGAGTTAGAGGTGATTTCATAGCAGTAAAACTCGCTGAACTCTACATCAAATATTTGCAAGAATGTTCAATACCTTCAGCTTGAAAAAACTTTATCATAATACTAATTCACAAAAAGGGAGACACAAAAGACGTGAAAAATTACCGCCCAATAAGTTTACTCTCCGTAATATATAAAATGTTCACAAAAGAACATATTAGGCCGAATATACATAACAGCTAGACTAATCAATCAAGATAGCAGGCATGCTTTAGAAGTGGGTATTCAACAACTGACCATATACGTGTACTTCACCGACTAATGGAAAAAGCAACAGATTATGAAAAACAGCTCTAAATAGCTTTTATACACTATTAGAAAGCGTTTAATACTGTACAAACTTCAGTATTAATGAAAACCCTTCAAAAACAAGGAATAGAAGAATCATATGTTAGAATACTTGAGAAGATATTTATACAGACAGTGAAGCAGTCCTAAACTACATAAAGATAGTGAAAAAATTCTGATTGAGAAAGGAGTTAGACAGGGAGACCTCATCTCCACTAAATTATTCACAGCAGGCCCATAAGAAGTTATTGAGAATTTAGATTGTGAAAATGTAGGAATTAATATTAATTGGGAATACCTTAACAACTTAAGATTTTCAGATAACATAGTTGTAACTAGCTTATGTTATAAGGATTTAGAAAGGCTTCAAGTTTCTGATGCTTAACTTAATACTGGTAGGACCATCTTATTAAATACTTTTTTTTTTATTTTAGAGAAATGTCATTCTCATTTTGTTTACCAAAGGCTCTCCATCCCATGCTCATTCTCCTTTTAATTTCAGTCTCATATCCTGGAGAAACAACACCTAGTGTGTGTCCTAAGTACATATATTCATTAGTGATATCTAGAGATTTGTCCATAACCCTTATTTGTTGTCTCGCATTTTTATTGATCATTATCTTAGATTTACTCATATTCATTTTCACTCCTACATTTCTGCTTTCACCATTTAAATCTTCTATCATTTTTTGCAGTTCCTCCTATGATACACTAAACAGAACTATGTCATTTGCAAGGCTTAAGTTGTTAAGATAGTCCTCATTAACATAAACTCCTACAGCTTTGCAATTTAAATTCTTAAAAACTTCTTATGGGCATGCTGTGAATAATTTAGGAAAGATGGGGTCTCCTAATCTAACTCCTTTCTCAATTGAGATTTTTTCACTATCTTTATGTACATTTAGTATGACTGTACTGTCTGTATAGATATCTTCAATCGTTCTAACATGAGATTCATCTATTCCTTGCCTTTGGAGGGCTTTCATTACAGCTGAAGTTTGGCACAATGTAAAGCTTCCGCATAGTCTATAATTTCCATACATAAAAAATTGTGTTATTTAGTTGCTTTTTCCATTTGCTGGTTAATTACATGTATATGGTTAGTTGTTGAATACCCACTTCTGAACCCTTCCTGCTCTCTTTACTACTACCACTACTACTATTACTGCTGATACTAATACTAATACTAATACTACTACTACTACTACTACTACTGCTACATCCCTAAGCGGTAAAGAAAGACTCTATAAGCCCAAGGACTCCAACAGGGAAAAATAGCCCCGTGAGGAAAGGAAACAAAGAATTAAATGAACTACTAGAAAAGTAATGTACAATTAGAATAAAATAGTTTGAGAACAGTAACAACATTCAAATAGATCCTTTATATATAAACTATAAAAGAATAAGCAACACTAGGAAGAGAAATAAGATAGAATAGTGT
>NC_090732.1:111552092-111554592 GCF_036898095.1 Palaemon carinicauda
ATATATATATATTATATCTATATATATATATATATATATATATATATATATATATATATATATATTATATATATATATATATATATATATATATATATATATATATATATATATATATATATATATATATATCGAAACGGCTTGTGAATTTTATTGGAGTATTCGAATCTGTAGCTCCATGTTAAAATTGAATGTTTTATTCTGAGGTTTCGACATTACATTGACAGCATTATCTTATTTCCTTTGATTATAGTATGTCAAATCCGTTGTTACTTCAATTATTTTTTATTGCCGATATGGAATTTTCATTAATGGACGTCATCCCTTTCATTTTGTTATTGTTCCGTATCTTCATCGGATTATTATTATTATTATTATTATTATTATTATTATTATTATTATTATTCACATGGTCATGAAAGCTGTCAAATAAGCATCCGCTTGTTATAAGGAGAAAAGATAAAAGGGTGCTTTGAGCATATTATGATAAATGCGTAAAAAATAGCTTTAGAAATTAAAATAAATTTTGCTGGTAGTCCATTTTCTTACATAGATACATTTATTGCTTTAAAAATAACAGGTTACCCCTGAGAATAATAGTAAATTGTACTTATATTTTTAGGAAATTTAACCTTTGATTTTTAAGAAATTATGTTTAAAGAAAAAGGTTTATTCTATGTATATATTTTTGTTACTCCTCTAAACTGCTGACGTTGTACCCCTGGAAAATAAAGCGGATATTGGCTTATCCGTTGAAAAGGAAATTAATAAGCTACCTTGCGGCAAAGGAAGATTGGCCATTTTGGGAAGTGACACCAATGATCAGGAGCGCCTAATATATAACATTAATATTAAACTATTAGATTTCAAATATCGAGCTTACTTACTTCTCAACTCTTACAGTATCCTATCAATTTCCCGTGGAATTCAAATTAAAGAAAGAGATGACCTTTTTTAGCACAAAATAGATGGGCAAGTAAATTTATCAAGTGTGTTACATCAATTAATCAAATATTTTTTTTATTTTTCACTCATGTCAAAATACTGCTTAAAATTTCCCTTAACTTCTAAATAAGAAATATCAGATCAAATGCAGATGGTAGCTCAAATTTTATTTGTATCTGAAAACATATACAACTAAGGATTTACCTTGAGCTCATATCCAATAGATCGTCTGGACTGGATGGAATCCAGCCGAGCCCATTAAACTTGCCATTGACTCGTGGCTCGGGTGTTCCAAACAATCCATTCCCGATTTGATCTCTAGGGTATTTATGATTCGTGTTTCCACATAACTCACTACGCGTTCATACTATAATTCGATCCTAACGCTGTCCTTTATCATATCTACTTTAGTGCTTTAATTATTCTCCTGGATTTAGTCAAGGGAGCGCCAGCGTTCCAGCTTCGTGCAAATTCTCTCGCAGGTTTATGAATTAATTCTATTTGTATGACCTCAGTTTATATTAATGTTACGTTATCTAGATTGATTCAGCCCTTTGCTTCTGGATTTAATCTATTGTAAAGTAATAATATTTTCGTAATTGCTCCTTTAGCTCGTGGCTTATAATGGTATATCGAGTTAGAGAATGGTTTGTTGAAATATTCTTCACACTGCAGATTGAAATAATGTGAAACTGTTCAGATGCTTTTTTAATTAATCCCTATCTAATTCAGTTTTCTTTGTTGATTTTGGCTTGCAGTGTTCATAAAAAATTCTTTAATTATCAGCACAAACAAGGTCCTTCATGAAAGAATATTAGCGGAAGTAAATAAAAATCTAGTTAAACCCTTATAATCCTAATGGTCTCTCAAGGTTATACGAAAGATTCGGTAAATAAAACTTTTACCCATTTCGTGAAGTAATCAAATCTGTTGCTTTTCGTAATTCAAAGATTAGAATATTATTTATACAGGAAAGAGACTTTTGAGTTCATACTCGTATCATGAGTGACTTCCGTTCTTGCAGGAAATATAATACTCCAACGGATTTTAAGAGAGCGTGACTCAGTGATTAAAGCCAATGATAATTCCCTGCAAAGGAAATAGTAGAAATTGAAGAAATATTTAATGTGGAGAAAGTACCCAAGGACACCTATTTATTAATGTTCATTGTGTTCCTACTCCAAGTAATTAGGCGTTAGCGGATCCCGAGGAAGGGTCTTCCGGAGCAATGTCCTGCGGCGCATTGTTTCTCGAATATCTTCAAAAGCAGTAATTAACTCAAGTCATCCTGACCCTTTGGATTTCGATGTCAGAGAGGTCTGGGATTAAAGCCCACTTAATTAATCGGGGCTGAATGTCAGCGTTTTGAGGACTGCGCATCGGTGAAAGAAAGACATATATGCTTCTTTAAAACTCTCCACTGCTTTATAAAATTAATATAATGTATTCAGTATGTTTATCTGGTCTCTGATTAGCATAACAATGAATAACAAAACTAAAGTCAATCGGTGAAATTTAGAAATGTTTAGAATAAGTTGCAGTATCAATACTCTGC
>NC_090732.1:111559592-111562092 GCF_036898095.1 Palaemon carinicauda
TACAAATTATAATTAAAATGAAAAGAATAATAGTAAATCAAATGAGGGGGTAAGTTTAATTATCACATTTGACTTGTAAAGCAATACGCAATAAAAATTCTGAAGATATGTCGTTTTTCAAATCTTGTTGTCTTGTGTCAAGGAGTCATGCAATCCAAATCTTTCTGAAAATCAAGCTTCCCGCTTGTAAACTGAAGCTCTCAAGTCATGCGTTCTCTGTAAAAGATTTCACAAGACTTCATGTTTTATAAATGTTTGCATACCAAAAAGGGGTATATAAATGGTTTAGATAAAAAATACTTAGTTCAATCAATTTGATGCTACAAGACTTAGACTTCTTCACATTCATTAAAATACTTTAATTCTTGGATCCATGTACTTACCAGCAAAGTAACCATGGGGGAGCTAGTTCAAATGTTATCAGAATTAGCAATATATAAAGATAATTTTCAGTTCGTGCTTAGTATGGAATAATCTCTAAATATTATCTCGTTTAACGTTAAGCTGCTGTGATCATCATAATAAAAAAAATCTGGTAAACAAATGGCCTCTATAATGTTTTAGAGTTCTTTTCAATTTAGATTAACAAGTACTATGTCTTCACTTTGAAGTATGAGCAATATTCTTCTCCAAAGAAGTTCGGAGACTTTTTGTCTTTTATCGGGATAAAATTTAGTAAGAACTTAAACAGACAAGAAAGATAATAAGTCTGTGACTTATTAAACATTCATGACCCGAAAAGTTTTTTTTTTACGACGCTTGTGGATGTTTTTCTGATGATGCAGAAAAACGCAAACTGTGGAAAATATCAGATGAAATTAGTACTGTCAGTTATCAAGGGGGATTGGTAGTTTCACAAACGATACTGAGCATATAATTGTAGTATTTTAGTAATGTTTAAAGGACTGTACTCAGCCTTGTGCCATTTCATAATTTTCATTGCCAAAGTTTACTGCCATATCTAATTTCCTCTTGGTAAGAATAGAAGAGACTCTCTAGATATGGTAAGCAGCTCTTCTATGAAAAGGACGCTCCAAAATCAACCCATTATTCTCTAGTGTTTGGTATTGCCATAGCATCTGTACCATGGTCTTCCACTGTCTTGAGGTAGAGTTCTCTTGCTTGAGGGTACACACTATTCTTTCTTATTCCTCTTCCTCTTGTTATTTTTAGGTTTTTATAGTTCATATATGAAAGATTTATTTTAAAGTAGATATTGTTCCTAAACTTGTAATTTATTTCCCGAATTCCTTTCCTCACTGGGCCACTGCTCCTGTCGTAGCCCTTAGGGTTGCATCGTGCTTTTCCAACTAGGGTTGTAGGTTAGCAAGTAATAATAATAATAATAATAATAATAATAATAATAATAATAATAATAATAATTATCGCGAACGAAGTGACTGACCTTATATGAAATGTTAAAATTATCACGAACGTAACTCACCCAACCCATATCCCAGTCAACCCATCACCCAGTCATTACCGTTTATTATTATCGCTGGGTGGGGGGGGGGGGGGGAGCAGCTGATATTTTCGGCGGCGGGGTGAATAACTCCTATACCAATAACTATATTCAAATGAAATTTTAAGGGATTATATATATATATATATATATATATATATATATATATATATATATATATATATATATATATATATATATATATATATATATATATATAAGTTTTGTTTCTGTCTATTTTCTTGTTCATACCTGCAGTAGACATGCCCTGGCTGTCACTTTTGTTCGTAAGTGACGACTTTTAACTAAAAAATCATTGAGGAACCGCAAATTACTCCTATAGTGGTGTTAAAGATATCCAAATGTTTACACAGGGTTTGAAGGGTGTTATGTGAATTACATTCATACCAAATTTCGTACTGATACTTGCCATAGAATAATCTCAGTGCCGATTTCTCGATATCCACGTGAGGGCGATTTTCGGCGGCGCAGTAAATTACTCGTAGAATAATTTACTTATCTAGATGAAATTTTCAGGAATTTATGGGATGAATATTTACTTTGTCCATACCAATTTTCATGTGATATATGCCATAGAAAAGCCACAGAAAACGTTTATTTCAGTATGGGTTGAATGATTATTGTTGGCGGTGGAGTAAATTCTTCCTAGAATAATTCACATATCGAAATGAAAATTTCAGGGATTGATGTGAAACATAGTTTCTCTGTTCCTACCAAATTCCATGGTAATATCTACAATTGAAAAGACACAGCTATCATGTAACCTCCTTGAATATGCTGCGTGATAGTGAGCGATATCAACGAGGAGTAATGCCGATCTCATAAACAATATCCGTCCCGAGTTGCAGCTAGTAATAATAATAATAATAATAATAATAATAATAATAATAATAATAATAATAATAATAATAATAATAATAATAATAATAACGGCTTTATATGCAGCTTTTGTTTGTTTGAAGGTTTTTCCTACTAATTGATTTGGTATGTTGTCAAGAAATGAGTATGCGAAAAGGG
>NC_090732.1:111564592-111569592 GCF_036898095.1 Palaemon carinicauda
AATAATAATAATAATAACAATAATAATAATAATAATGATAGGTATTAAAATCCACAATGTTATGCGTGTGTATATTTAGAAATAGCAAGAGCTTTCGCACTTTCTTCAAAGTGCCTCTTCAGCTGAAGAATAAAAAAGTTTATTTTTATTTTTCAGCTGAAGAGGCACTTTGAGAAAAAGTACGAAAGCTCTTGCTATTTCTAAATATATAAACGTATATAATTGTGGATTTTACTACCCAAGATCAACGGACACGGCATGGTGTCTTATTCAAGTTATAATAATAATAATAATAATAATAATAATAATAATAATAATAATAATAATAATAATAATAATAATAATAATAATAATAATACATTTAAAATTGGCCACAAAATCCGGGCGCTTGGGTTTTATCAATATAAACCTCCAGTATGTTTTTATTGCTTGGGTGTAGATGGTAATCAATTATTTCTGCCAAAACTTAGTTTTAGAGATACTAGCCCTTTCCCGGATCGGGACTGTGACGTTAGTTTTTTTTTTCTCTCTCTCTCTTTTTTTGTGCACTTTTATTAAGGCCAAGTACAAATATGGCCAAGAGCATTCATGAAAACTTGATGTTATGGTCTTTGCTTAAGTAAGCCAGGAAATGGTCCGTTTTTATCAAAGTTTTAACTCACAAGGGTTGTCTCAGCCTTTCAGAGAAGGATAAATTTCTTTTGTTTACTTCCTTCGCCATTTATGGACATGCTTTCAGTTACTTGCATCCGAAAAACATTATTCGTGGGTATATTATAAGTTGAGGTCATAATTGTTGATGATGACGCAAATGGTATTTTGATAAAGATAGGCCTATAGTTTAAGAAAATTTCAGGAAAAGAGATAAACGGAGGGGAAAAAAATATCAGTGATACGTTTTATATGGCTCTATTCCAATACCACATTGATCACCCAAAAAGAGTGAAAGACGTCAAAAAGAGCCGACAATGAAATTAATTGCTAAATGCGAAAAAGCATTTTGGTGGGCTTGAGACTCGACATCTTTGTGTGTAACATCCCCTTTATCAACTATGCAAGGCGCAGCAGACCACAATTTCAGGAAATGAATCTTGCATATTTAAAGATTATTTTATGCTATAATGATGAAGTTAAATATGTTCAAGATCTCAGGCTGAAGTGTCAATTGACTACCAAGAGGCAGCACCTTAAATCAAGTCTACTAGGCTTCCCTGTGATACTTGTAAATACCTGGCTTATTCTTTTCTGTAGACTAACAGACTAATTTAACCATTCTTCTAAGGCCTAAGAGTAACTTATAAATTTTGACAAATATAATCTAATTATGAAATGATACATATCAGTATTTGACTTTTTGTCATCAAAATTTATCTGGTCTTTGAAATCGTTGTATTAAGGACGTGCTAAACTCATCTGTTTCATTATATATGTAAACAAGGTTAATTTTCTTTTTCTTTAATGGTTTGCAGTTAATGGACTATATGTACATGAGCTTTGAATATATTTACACTTAGTAATAGGTGTTTATGATTTACGAAAATTATCATAGCCATTATGATTACGGCCACAAAAGCATACGCTTTGTAGGAAATTAAAATTATCTTAGGTATAGTGAATTTGTAGCTTTTCTTAGCATATTTAGTAAGTGGTGGATAAGTAATGCTCACAGATGCATATTATTATGCCTAAAACCATTTTGGTTAGTCCTCGGAATATTGCTGTTATAAATATCAAACATTATTATTATTATTATTATTATTATTATTATTATTATTATTACTTGCTAAGCTACAACCCTACTAGAAAAAGCACGATGCCATAAGCCCAAGGGCTCCAACAGGGATAATAACATTAAAATAAATATTTCATGTATGAAATATAAAATCTTCAAAATAACAAGAGAGAGAGAAATAAGATAGAATAATGTACCAGAGTGTACCCTCAAGCAAGAGAACTCTACCCCAAGACAGTGAAAAACCATGGTACAGAGGCTATGGTATTACCCAAGACTAGTGATTAATGGTTTGTTTTTGGGGTGTCCTTCTCTTAGAAAAGTTAATTCCCATAGCCAGAGAGTCTCCTCTAACCTTGCCAAGAGGAAAGTACTCAATGAACACAATAGTGCAGCAGTTAACCCCTTGAGAGAGGAAGAATTATTTGGTAATCTCAATGTTGTTATGTGTATGAGAATAGATAAGAATGTGGATAGAATAGCCCAGACTAATCTGTGTATATATAGGCAAAGGAAAAATGAGCTGTAACCAGAGAGAGGGATCCTATTTAATACTGTCTGACCAGTCAAAGGACCCAATAACTCTCTAGCGGTAGTTATATGTATATATCCCCAAGACAGCCCCAGTGGTTTCTCCCAAAATCTTTATTAATCTAGTCTTTGAGGTCTGGTTGCTTTGTGTATTCCTACCTGATTATTAATACAATTCCGAAAGTGACAAAAAAATAAATCAAATGTGCAGTGCCCAAATTTGGGAAGTTCTGAACTGTAGTTGTAGGGATATCTGATGTTCTAATCTTCTTATTGTAAGGGCACAATATTTCACCATTTAATCATTAGTCTCAACAGGAATATTGTTGAAGATTGTAAATAGTAGAGTTTTGTCCTTGGAGATTTTGCATATCAAAATATTGAGTTCCCGGTATTCTATCTGTAATACATTCTGTTTTCCCAGGCAGTTAACTGAATCTCATGCATATTTTTCTTGTGGTAAGAAGTATTAATAGGAACATTAATTCTTGGGGTTCTGATCTCTGGATTCTCAACTAAGCTGTTGAAATGACCAGGTTCTCAGGTCATGATGATGAAACAAACTGTATATGAAAATGGATTTAGGCTGGTCTCCACTCAGGATATGGAAGGATCAGATTCTCCATATAGGGTTCTGAAGTACCAAATTGTTAACATACAGTGGTGAAATTAGTCCAGATTTATGATGTTGATTAAATGTTACTAAAAAGAATGGATGCTGCTATTCCTATGTTTAGATTCATGCTGCATAAATGATAATATCTCTGTTTATATTACTTAATGTATGGTTCTGGTTTTTATTTGAAAAGATTTGCAATTTATGATACTAAAACATCCAGATATCAATGTAGGGAACTAACATAACTAGATTCAATACAGATTGTGGGGAAATAATCCAATTCCCTGTTTATGGTACCATAAAGATTTGAGATATGATTTATGGGGCTAGCATGACCCCATATTTTGTTAGTGTGGCTAAAGTGAATGCCAAGCAAATGCAGTGGCCTTCAACTACGAACATGAAAGTGTTTATTTCTTGAGGGATTTTTTTTACGAAGATGATATTATATAGAAACCAAATTTAACTTCTTCAAGGATCTGTTTTTTGCGAAGATGATATTATTTATAACCCAAACTTAGTATAATCCAGAATGCATCTCATGAAAACTATATTTAGGGATTTATTTCAGTATTTTCGCTGCTTTTCTTTGCATTTATATACCCAATTAAATTATATTTTATATTTTACTAAATATGTAAAATTGGTAATGTAAAAATGCCGTAAGACTAACCTCGCTCTCTCTCTCTCTCTCTCTCTCTCTCTCTCTCTCTCTCTCTCTCTCTCTCTCTCTCTCTCTCTCTCTCTGGTTCAATATCATGGAAATCGAGGTGAATTCTAGTGTCCATTAATTGTAAATTGGGCGTTGCAAAGAAATATCGTTCCTACTTTTCGAACGTGGAAACGAATGGCTGTTCGCTATTCAGTGTGGAAGTGGGGCCTATAAAGCTGACGAGGGGAAGAAATTGGCTTTGTTAATCATTACGCAATCGTCGAAATGTAGAAGGTGCTGTATTATGAATTTTCTTCTACTGGTAATCTCGGATTTATACCGTTTTCAGATACTGTCATTTTAGTGTGTGTATATATATATATATATATATATATATATATATATATATATATATATATATATATATATATATATATATATATGTGTGTGTGTGTGTGTGTGTGTGTGTGTGTGTGTGTGTGTAAAACAAGTTTTTGCTTTTGGATCCTAGTATAAATACCTTCATTTCATCTTCGTCTTCGTGAATTATGCTAATTTGTTATAGTAAGTGTATCTTTTAAGATCCACCACCTTCCATGTCAAACATTCGTTCTGCAGTTACTGCTATTGAAAGCTAATGCTGGATTTGAAGCAGTTATGCTTTCATTTATATTTGCAATATTAATGGTAATTTCTAGAGATTGGGCGTTAATTGATTCTAGATATGCTAGGAATTTTTGTTTGAAATAATTTAAGTTTTGACATATTTATATGCATGAATATTATTGGACTTGGTCTCGATTAAGGTTCTTGAAGAGTATTAGTAAATAAATATCATAATTGAAAAATAAAACTTAATAAGACTAGATTTTCCATTTTAGTGTCTTTATGCAATACATATATTGATGTTAACTCTATTGCCATGTAAATATGTTCTTACTGACTACAGACTAAATTAAAGTGATTTTGTGGTTATCCTATGTTCAATATTAATGTGCATTTTAAGGAGTATTCTCTACCGAGAAGTTCAACATTCAGTCAGTTTAAAAATCTTGTGTTGATATGATATAATGAACTGTAAATTGGAATATCAAGTTTTATAGCAAAGCACTGAGAAAAATTAATAAAATTTTCCTTTATACCAAAAATTCGTGAGAGAATGAAGTATGCCTCTTATGTACAAGTATTTGCCTCACTCCACTTCAGTGAAATAGAAATGATAAAAGGTAAAAGAACTTTTAAAATATTCATACAATCATCAAATAGCCACATTTGAATTTATGTATATAAAAATTGCCTCGCCTCTAGACTCTCTCTCTCTCTCTCTCTCTCTCTCTCTCTCTCTCTCTCTCTCTCTCTCTCTCTCTCTGTTTACCAGTTCCATTTATCGGAGAAACACCAGCGTCCTAAGCTTGGGTTACACGTTGCTGCACTGGAAACACAAAGGATCCAGCATAAGCAATGCC
>NC_090732.1:111577092-111599592 GCF_036898095.1 Palaemon carinicauda
ATATATATATATATATATATATATATATATATATATATATATGTATGTATGTATGTATGTATGATTAGCGATATTTCAACGAATCAAATATAACCAACAGAAACAAGCAGCATTAGCTTCCATGGCTTTATAGCAAGAGCGAAATGAACCTTGGAAAAAGGCTGAAATGTCACGTTATCTGAGAAATAAACTTGAAAGCAGTCGCGTGCGACATCAGATAAGACTTTGAGCCCACACACGGGTTGTTTGTTTCCTTGCACCAGCTCTCTTGCGGTAACTGATTAACACTCGATAACTACGGCAGTAAACTTCTCTATGTGTTGGGGCTTGCGAGATCTGCTTTTGTACCGACAAATCTCCACCGGTTGATTTTGAAGGTGAAAGATCGGAAAGCTTATCGCTGCTCATCTTATGATATTAATTTGTTTACCATTGGTTTTACTTTCTTTTCATATCGTAGGTGTCAAGCTTCAGGGAAAGTCCTATAGGATTTTAGTGGTAATAATTAAACTTGAAATTGTTGTTATGAATATGAAAACAGGCTTTCTTATCCTTATCATTATTGTAGATGTTTTCTTTTTTATAATCATATTTCTAATGTTATCAATTACATTTTTCTGGATGTCACTGTCTTTTACTCATTTCCTTACATCGCTATTAACAATTTCTTCTGCGTTTCTTCTTCTTTGTATTATTGTACTCAGTAATGACATTAGAGTCTGTAAAGTTTCCCGTTTATCATTTATAAAACTAGCATTAATAAGAGAGACTGGTTTTAAGTGAATGAGGTAGGCCATTAAATATTCCACTAGCATGTCAATGCATTTTAGAAAGCTGAAGTCAATTTAGGTTTTTGTTTATAAATGATTGTCCAAAATTGAATCTATGGAATGAAAATTGGAAATAGAAATCCGTAGATACTTCGATATATTTCTTGATGACCAACCAACATGAAAATAAATCTTATATCCCAAGTAGTCCCAGCTGCCAGTTTTATTATACCTAGACCACAGCGGGATGTAATGTTATTGAAAAATGAGGGTTATATCAGTTTTATCTGTGATGGTAATGAAGTACGTTTGCGCCCAGTTATATTGATTAGTCACCGGGCATATGTGCAGTGCGCGTGCGGTTTTATAGAAAAAAAAATATATAAAGTAGAAAAAAAGGAAATTCAAGACTATCAGAACCTGCAAATGTGATTATGCAATGGAATGGATGGATATTTTCCAAGCTAATGCAATATTCAAAAGTTAGATTGGCAAAATATAGCATTTTAGTGAGAGTATAGAGACTGAATATTTGGAATTTGATTTTAGGTTCTTTCAAAGTTTGCTGCCTACACAGTTTTTTAATATTTTAGTTTGATGTGTAATTTTTTATCAAAATTAGTGCAATTTGTTACTTCTAAATAAACCGTCTCTTATTCAGAAATTGTATTGAATTATTGAGTGTTGTGAGAGTAGGAGAAAATTCCCGTAGGAATCGACTTCCTGAGTTTAATCCTTATTATCATCATCATCTACTCCTACGCCTATTGACGCAAAGGGCCTCTGTTAGATTTCGCCAGTTGACATATCTTGAGCTTTAAAATTAATACTTTTCCATTCATCTTCTCCTACTTCACGTTTCATAGTCTTCAGCCAAGTAAGCCTGGGTTTTCAAACTCTTCTAGTGCCTTTTGGAGCCCAGTTGAAATTTTGGGCAACTAATCTCTCTTGGGGAGTGCGAAGAGCATGCCCAAACCATCTTCATATACCCCTTACCATGAGCTCATCCACATATGGCACTAGTGTAATTTCTATTATAGTTTCCTTTCTAATCCTGTCCTACAATTAACTCCAAATTTTCTTCTGAGGGCTTTGTTCTCAAATCTACAAAATCGGTTGGATATTGTTTCATAGTCATACCACGACTCATGTCATACAGTAGCACCAATTTCACTAAACTGATATTTAGCCAGATTTTTATATGTAATTTCAGGCGATTTGATTTTAAAATTTTACTCAACCTAGCCATTGTCTGATTTTCTTTTTACAATCTTTCATGAAACTCAATTTCTAAAGAACCTGTATCAGAAATCATAGTTCTTAAATATTCAAGTGATTCCACCTCATTAATACTTTCTCCTTCCAATGATATTTCATCTTCCATTGTATATTACGGTCTCATCATTATCTGTCTTTCTTCTATTTATCTTAAGCTCAACCTTATGTGATATTTCATGCATTCTGGTAAGCAGGTTTTGCTAGTCCTGTGGTGTGCTGCTAATGACAGCATCATCAGCATACTCTAGGAAAGCTAATTTTCTGTTACCAAACCAGTCCAATCCTTCTCCACCATCCCCAACTGTTCTATGCATTACAAAATCCATGAGCAGGATAAGCAACAAATGTGACAACACATTCCCTTGGAGTACTCCACTGTTCACTGGAAATTCATTTGATAGGACTCCACTAACATTACCTTATGCTCATAAACGGACTTCATAAAATTTACATATCCAAGAAGAACTCCATGATAACGTAAGACTCTCCACAAAATTGACTGTTGAACACTATCAAGGGCTTTTCATAGTCCACAAATGCCATCAAAAGTGGGTTTCTATATTCTACACATTGCTGTACCACATAGCCACTAATAAAGAGAAGAAGGACTCTGAGAAATATAAGAAGTTATAGAAGTGCAGATTCGTAGTGATCACCAGCTTCTCATTGTCAGACAGAAATTAAAACTGAAAGCACCCAACAAAATTACAGATAGAATACCTAGGTTTCATACAATCAAGCTTCTAGAAGATGAGGATGGAGAAACCTTTGCAATTGAATGTAGGAATCAATTGCAGTATTAGAGAATTTTAGACACAAAGAGTAGACATTTAACGAAGAATGGTGTGATATTAAGAACATATATCAGTCAGTTGGTAGTGAAGTTACGGGACATGCAGTTACAAGGAGAAACCCATAGATATCAAATGATACTTGGTATACTATAACAAGGAGACAAAGACAAAAATTGAGCAGCAGAGTACTCAAAGGGAATGTGTTGTCATCTATGTTGTTTATCCTCCTTATGAAATTTGTAATGCCTAGAACAGTTGGGGATGGTAGAGAAGGATTGAACTGGATTGTTAATAGGAAATTAGCTGACTTAAAGTATCCTGATGACGCTGTCCTTATTAGCAGAACACCACAGAATTTTCAATGCTTGCTTACGAAAATGCGTGAAATATCTCATGAGGTTAGACTCAAGATAAATAGAAGGAAGACAGAGATGATGAGAACGGAATATGCAATGGAAGATGAAATATTGGAAGGAGAAAGAACTAAATAATGAGGCATCCAAATATTTAGGAACTATGATTTCTAATACAGGGTCTTTAGAATTGGAGTTTAATGAAAGATTGAAAAGAAAATCAGACAATGGCTAGGTTAAGTAAAATTTAGAAATGGAATCGCCTGAAATAACATATAAAATCAGGCTGCATATCAGTTTAGTGAAATCGGTGTTACTGTATGGACATGAGTCATGGTATGACTATGAAACAATATCCAACACATTTTGTAGATTTGAGAACAAATCCCTCAGAAGAATTTTGACAGTTAAATGGCAGGACATGAATAGAAATGAAAGATTACCCGAGCGCCCTATGTGGATAAGATCATGGTGAGGAGTAGATGGAGATGGTTTGGGCATGCTCTTCGCGCTCCCCGAGAGAGTTTCATTCACCAAACATTCAACTGGGCTCCACAAGACACTAGAAGAGTTAAAAGACCCAGGCCTACATGGCTGAGGACTTTGAAGCAGGAAGTAGAATAGGATGATTGGAGAAGTATTGATTTAAAAGTTCAAGATAAAGATGACTGGTGAAATCTAACCGAGGCCCTTTGCGTCAATTGTTGTAGGGGGAGATAATGATGATGATAAATTTGATTAAGCTCTCTAAAAGGTGTGAGGTTACCAGCTAAAGAAAATGATTTCAATCGTTAAAACAGTGCAAGAAGACATTGAATTTCGAGCTGAAAAATGCTGCCTTATGTCAGTTTCCGTTTTATCCATGCGCCAAATTTTATAGAGGAGGGATATGCGATATAGAAGAGTTTGTGCAAATGCTAAGCTTAATTGGAATCAATTTAACCAAAAGCATTTTTAATAACATTGTATAAGTTCAAAATAGTGATGATTTAGATGGTGAATTCTACATTTACATAGAATTACTCTGGAATAAATTGGGGCTGTTGGAAAGCATCAGAATAAAAAGATTGAGGGAAATTTGGAAGCAAAATGTTCAGCAAATAAGTGAGAGAAGTATGACGGGTTGTCAGAAGCAGGCTAATTTAACGACGCGAAGAAATGAATTGTGGTGCAGGGGAGAAGGCAGTAGTGGATGAGGGACCCAGTAGGATACGCTTTTGAACGTTGGATATTTACTAAATTGATAAAATCCTTATCTGATGTAAATCTTTTTACATTCCTTTGTTTTTATCTTATAGCATAGGAATATTAGATGATTGATTACAGGTGATATTTTGGAATACTGAAAACGGCGAAGTGATGAAAGATAATTAACGATGAAAGCTCTCCAGTTGATCTTATGTAAAAGAAAAGCAATCAGAAGTATTAGAAATATTAAATAATCGGTATCCCCTCGTATGGAAATTTAAAGTCTATGGTTATAAAGACAAAAAGACCGTTGGATATTTGAGAACTTTGTAATCTCAGAGACGGTTGTTGAATGTTCATTTGAAAATACTAATCTGGGCTCAAATATTTTTACCCAGTATTACATCTAAGTAGAAGACAGAAAACCACATTTTATGCAAATATTTTTTCTTATATTATCTAGTAGAATAAAATGAGAGAATTCTTTAAAGAGCACCTAGCTCTTTGGATGATAACAAATTTGTAGCGCTTTCCATCTTACTGGCATCAATCGTAATACAGTTAAACGTTGTTGAAATTAAATGGTGTAGCACATATTAGAGCATGGGCATTTTCATCTATGAAATCATTAAAACATTACGCTTAATATATATATATATATATATATATATATATATATATATATATATATATATATATATATATATATATATATATATATATATATATATATATATATATATATATATATATATATATATGTGTGTGTGTGTGTGTGTGTGTGTGTGTGTGTGTGTGTGTGTGTGTGTGTGTAGTTCTTGGAAAGAATGAGTACGAAAAGCATAAATGGCTAATTTTAAGGGATAATCTAATATTTTTGTCATGTGAAATATACATAAGATCCACTCAAATTACAAACCTTGGTAATAACGTAGGTGTTATAAATTAATTTTAAGAGTTGATTTTCAGTCTACATGAAGAAAGGGGAAAGGGATGTAAATGTTTCATAAACAGGATGACGAATATAATTGGTAATTGGACCATATTTGCGGCATGCAATTTGACTGACATCAGTGCATACTCAAGTGGAAGAGCATTATGGGGAAAGATGTAGATGGACTCTCAGACTGAATAGATATCTTGGAAATATTCTTGTCTGAGAAACAAATGCCTCATACTATTCATAAATACGTTCATTTACACCATTCACTTTGGGTAGAACAGTTCAGTAAAATACTCATATCATTCATGCTCAACTAAATGTATATAATGAGCTTTCGTGAGATTTAAATGTCCTAGATGCATTATCTGTATTTTGTTTGTCTCATATCCTCCAGCCCATATAACAGACTTTGATAAAAATATAATGAAACCTCTCACTTCCATTGATATATTTGATATTTAAATGGGTTTAATTTTGTTTTCCAAAAAATCACACATTTTCCTGAATACGTATGTATATTTATGTCGTGTGTGAGCGTGTGTAAACGTCTACAAAAAAAAAAAAAAATCCGTAAAACTATCAAAATGGTTAACAATGTTTATCTCAAATACTATCACAATCATACTAGATTTTTTATAGCAAAATTGCTACTATAATAATGAAACGGTTAGTGGTAGAGATTATTATTCAAAATCATGTTTATGTTGAAATATGCACCTCATCTTGTGAAACAATACGTGTGCGGTGGTTGTAAACTTTAAGGTATCGCGTAACACTAGTTATATAGTCGTTTCACATCAAATCACAGGCTTTCTTTAAGCTCGCGCGTACGCTCATATGTATTACTGAAATATGCTAAAGCTAAATATCATTGAAAATTTTATAACCATGATATAATGTAAACGAGGAGACACTATTTGATAACCCAAAAGACTTATGACAGACAGATTACCTAGTTACGAGTTTCCCTCTCCATGATTATTATAAGTTTTATCTAAAAAAAAGAAAAGTAAAACTAACTTTGATGGATATGGAAATTCTTTGGTAAGCTATATAAAGAATTATCCACATATAACTTGCTTCAGATGTGTGATTAACAAACAGAGATCTGGAAAGGGGTCTTTAGAGAGAAATATAACCTTCAATTTTGAGACAACTTTCTATGTTTGTCTGTGTCAGCTCCGTTAAAAGAGAGGTTCTTAGATTTTTAAAACATTTAACTTTTTTCTATATGTGTGCAATGTATATAATGCTATGTTACCTCCCATAGTGCCAGGGACATTCGTTCTCTATATTGAAAAGCTGGCGTTGATGACGCTCGTAAATTTTAGAAAGGCTTTATTGCTACTCGGAAGTGTCACGTTTACGAGCTTTAACTGAATTATCATATTGTCAGCTGTTAGTTTCATTTATTCATTCCCTTCGATGTTTTACTATACATCACTCCCTTGTTAATAGATTTTGATATTTTGAACTGTTTAGTCGATGGTGTCTTGGAAAGTAAGTTAGGAGTTACGTTGTTGGCTAGTTTCAAATTAATGCATAAATATTTATATTACTACTGACACCACTTAAAATAATGTTTATAATAGTAACCAGGTTGTAGAACAAAGGGTTATCAACTGAAAATGAAGAAAACATCATATTTTTATGTTATTATTATTATTATTATTATTATTATTATTATTATTATTATTATTATTATTATTATTATTAGCCAAGTTACAACCCAAGTTGGAAAAGCAATATGCTATAAGCCCAAGGGCTCCAACAGGGAAAAATAGCCCAGTGAGGAAAGGAAATAAGGAAATAAATAAATGATGAGAACAAATTAACAATAGATAATTCTAAAAACAGTAACAACGTCAGAATATATATGTCATATATAAACTATTAA
The DNA here is from genome assembly GCF_036898095.1 of Palaemon carinicauda. Taxonomy (NCBI): domain Eukaryota; kingdom Metazoa; phylum Arthropoda; class Malacostraca; order Decapoda; family Palaemonidae; genus Palaemon; species Palaemon carinicauda. Next base: position 111,584,316 of record NC_090732.1, read on the forward strand.
CAACGTCAAAAAACAGATATGTCATATATGAACTATAAAAAGACTCATGTCAGCCTGGTCAACATAAAAACATTTGCTCCAACTCTGAACTTTTGAAGTTCTACTGATTCAACTACCCGATTAGGAAGATCATTCCACAACTTTGTAACAGCTGGAATAAAACTTCTAGAATACAGTGTAGTATTGAGCCTCATGATGGAGAAGGACTGACTATTAGAATTAACTGCCTGCCTAGTATTACGAACAGGATAGAATTGTCCAGGGAGATCTGAATGTAAAGGATGGTCAGAGTTATGAAAAATCTTATGCAACATGCATAATTAAATAATTGAACGACGGTGCCAAAGATAATCTAGATCAGGAATAAGAAATTTAATAGACCGTAAGTTTTTGTCCAAAAAGTTAAGATGAGAATCTGCAGCTGAACACCAGACAGGAGAACAATACTCAAAACAAGGTAGAATGAAAGAATTAAAACACTTCTTCAGAATAGATTGATCACCGAAAATCTTAAAAGACTTTCTCAATAAACCAATTTTTTGTGCAATTGAAGAAGACACGGACGTAATGTGTTTCTCAAAAGTAAATTTGCTGTCGAGAATCACACCTAAAATTTTAAAAGAGTCATACAAATTTAAAGAAACATTATCAAAACTGAGATCCGGATGTTGAGGAGCCACCGTCCTTGACCTACTTACAATCATATTTTGAGTTTTGTTAGGATTCAACTTCATACCACATAATTTGTACCATGCACTAATTTTAGCTACATCTCTATCAAGGGATTCACCAACCCCAGATCTACATTCAGGCCAATATGAATATCCGCTCATTACAAGAATCAGCGTCAATGATCTTCGATGTCAGGATGCCAGAAAACACAAAATCAATGAATTAATAACTGCCAGAATAAAAAAAAAAAAAAAACTGTTGAATGTGGGATTCAATTGCTCTTGCTCGAGTAATGTCCGTAGAAGAAATCATATTTATAAAAAAGGTGAACCAAATTATTAAAATTAACCTTTCACCCGTAGAAGAAATATACTGGAATAATCGACGGATTATTTTCCTTTAAAGAAGAGCAACAGATATCTTGAGCCCTGCACAAGTTTAATATGAACTGTATGCAATAAAACCACGAAACTGTAGTAGAAACGTAATGAAAACACGTTTGTCTTCCAGGATTTATAAGAAAAGCAATAAGAAAACGAATAATCGTAAAGAGTGTCAACCTTTCCTTTCATTCCATACTCTCAAGTTTATCACTCGGAGTTCGGAGGAATCCTTGTCCTGTATTTCACGAGGCTTTACGATATATCTGCCTTCCATTTGTAATTACAGAAATATTTCTCCTACGACAGATTCACATTTTTTTAAATGTTGGATGATGATTGCTTGTTATCAAAAGTTTCACCATTTTCGATTTGCAACTGCACACAGGCACGTATTTATATATGCACACACACGCATATATATATATATATATATATATATATATATATATATATATATATATATATATATATATATATATATATATTAAAGTGTACACGACCCGTCAAATAAAGGAATATGCACATACACAAGCACGCACACGTATTCCCCCTCACTAGGGTATGACTACTCCCTCTCCTACTCCTCAATGGACGGGTAGACCTAACGTGACCGGATATATATATATATATATATATATATATATATATATATATATATATATATATATATATATATATATATATATATATATATATATATATATATATATATACTAGCAGGGTTACCCGGCGTTGCACGGGTATATTTGTCCTTGGATTTTTAATATGGGCATAAATCCCCACTCATTCACAAATTTTGCTCCAAATGAAGTCATCTGGAAAGCATTATTGTAAAGTAGTATGTTTTCGAGAAAATGTTTTGGATGGTGGGATGTTCCAATGAGAAGTATTTTCAGATATTCAGAAGGTTCAAATAACAAAGGCAGTCTAATTTTTCCTCCTTTGCAACACAATCCAGGAGGTTCATTCTTCCATTTCTGAGCATCACTGTGATTACATTGTTGTGACATTAAGCCAATTTGTACTATGTTTCCTGTTTCATAGGGGTATCTTGGATTATAAGTTGAGGCACCAAGACGCCATTGTACAGCATTAAAAGGACATGCTCCTGCTTCTGCATGCATGTCTCTATCAATATGGCAACTATTCTCAGCTCCTTCCGATGTGTCTTGGTTTCGATGGATACTAATTCTTTGTTTGTTATCCTTATGTCGTATCCTGCTTTGACTATTATTCGTTGATTATTTTCAAGACGAGAATTTCTTTGGTCTTTATCTTGTTCTTCATGCCTAGTTGCCATTATGTTTGTATTAGTGTTCCTTCTTAAATTCATCTGCTTTTTGTGTTCTGCTCACGTCTAGCTGCCATTCTGCATGTATTAGTGTTCCTTTTTAAATTCAAATGCTCTTCATCTTCTGCTTCACGTCTAGCGGCCATTCTGCTTGTATTAGTGTTCCTTCTCAAATTCATCTGCTCTTTGTCTTCTGCCTAACATTTAGCTGCCATTATGCTTGCATTAGTGTTCCCTATTGAATCGATCTGCTCATCATTTTCCGCCTTATGGCTAGCTGCTATTCTACTTGCATTAGTTTTTCTTTGTTCTTCATCCCGTCTCTCACATCTAGCTGCCATTCTTCTTACATTTGTTTCCCTCAGTAAATTCCTCTGGTCTTCTTTTTTCTGCTATTCTTTTTCTTTTCACCGAATTTACATTATTGGATTTACCGAATGAGAACCTCATTTTGGGTGGCCTCATTCTGGAGAAAACTGAAAAAATAAAATAAAAATTACATCAAATATTGGGTAGAATATCTTTTTGAGTGGCATCTTTCTGCTTGCGTTAGTGTTTCTTCTTAAATTCTTCTGCTCTTCATCTTTACGTCTATCTGCCATTCTGCTTGCATTCATGTTCCTTCTTAAATCCATCTGCTCTTAATTTCTTCTTTATGTCTAGCTTCCATTCTACAGGCATAAGTTTTTCTTTATTCCTCATCTTGTGTCTCACGTCTAGCTGCCATTCATGTTGCATTTGTTTCTATTTCCTGCCATCTTCTTCTTTTCACCGAATTTTCTTTATCGGATTTACCGAATGAGAACCTCTTTTTATGTGGCATCATTTTGTAGAAAACTAAAATTAATAATATAAAGATTCCATACGACTAAAATTGTTAAATATTCTGTAAGTTTTTGTACATTTTCTCACAATGAAAAGAATATTAGTTTATGCTGTGTGTGTGTGTGGGGGTGGGGGGGGGGGAATTCATAAGGACACCCTTTTTCAGGACAAGTTTTTAAATTAATATAGCCCCAAATAATACCCTATTTTTATACAGTCTCTATGTCGAAATTCATTGCGATTGGTTCATTATTATTGAATGCAGTTTTAAGGGGTTTGTAATTATGGGGCCCATAGACCACCAACGTGGTTCTTGATCAAAATGAAGATAGCGACGTTAGATTTCTCAATTGTTAAATTAGAGTTTTAAAACGTTTAAGTCTACGGGGTAAGCTTGCCCGAGTTCACCCGATTCCATGGACTACAGTTTTAGGGGGTCTGTAATTATGAGGACCATAAACCACTAGGTAGATCTTGATCAAAATGTACGTAGTGGATTTAGCTTTCACGATAAAAATTACTTAAGATTCGATCATCAAATATTCTGTAAGTTCCTTATATATATATATATATATATATATATATATATATATATATATATATATATATATATATATATATATATATATATACATCTACAAACACGCAGAAACACACTCACACAATCACCTTATATATATAATTATATATATACATACATATATATATATATATATAAACATTTATATATATATATATATATATATATATATATATATATATATATATATATATATATATATATATATATATATATATACTGTATATATATCTGCGAACACGTGGAAACACACACACACAATCATCAGATTCATATATATATGTATGTGTATATATATATATATATATATATATATATATATATATATATATATATATATATATATTTATATATATATATATATATATATATATATATATATATATATATATATATATACTGTATATATATCTCCGAACACGTAGAAACACACACAATCACCAGATTCATATATATATATATATATATATATATATATATATATATATATATATATATATATATATATATATATATATATATATATATATATATATAGTCAGAAACTTGCTCTTTATTTTATTGGAGAGATATGTGTGTGTACGTGTGTATATGAGTTAGATACAGATATATTTCGTCCCTCCAATTTTATACCCTGTATATTCGTTGAGTGTATACTATAATTGTCATGAAAGAATTTCGTTATTCAGTATCTGGAGATTCCTTTCAAATTGCCACTATTACAGCCATCATCGTTTTTATCGTTATTACTCTCGTTTTTTTACCGAGTGTAATCAAAAGCCTCCTGCCACACAAATTGCAGCATATCGTGGTCGATTATGAAAGACACACACACAGAAGGGCACCAGTCTTCAATAAATAACAATTATCTAACTTTCGTTATTTCATGGAAAATTAGAAAAATTGCTTTATTCAATAAATGTTGTGCGAGCAAGCAGTTAGGTGTTAACTGAGATACAGCATAAATGCAACCCAGTTTATTTCATCAGACAGCGAGCTTTTATAATAACAGGTTCAGTGAAACAAGGTCACAAAAATTCAAAGAGATTGATACAAGGACATACAGGAAAGAACAGATTGAGGGGTGAGCCATGACGGCAATATACAAAAACAAAAATACCGTTAGTGTACGAGCGTGTGATACACATGCGGTACCTGGCTCCCAACCTAAAAATGACACGTGAAATAGGGCGCCCTGCTCCTGAGAGGCATATTGTAGATGGGTCATCTGGCAGGAGATATGCAGGATTTAGGTGATCAATGTAGACCCAGTCTTGTTTGTCACGCATGTTGAGGAGGAATTCTTTCGGCGTATGACTGATCATGTGGAAAGGCCCCGTGTAAGGGTGGGCATTAACAGTGGCTTGCTAGTGTTGTTGCGCAAGAAAACGTGCATTGATAAGTGCAGATTTGTTGTTATGTGTTGCATAACTTAGGGCTTGTAAGTCTGGTGGCATGGAGTAAATATTCCCAAAACATGACGTAGGCACTGGAGATTGTCGGAGTAGGTTGCAAACGGAAAAAAAATCGGCAGCAACGACCAAGGAGTCGCCATAAACCATTTCAGCAACCTAAACATCCAGGGCGTCTTTAGGAGTGGTCCTTAGTCCCAAGAGGACCTACGGAAGCTGGGTAAACCAGTTGAAAGTCCTTGCAGTGGGACATCAAAGCTTATTTGAGGGTATTGTGAAAATGTTCAGCCATACCGTTGGCAGCAGTGTTGTATCAAGGCCGTCTCGATAGAAGGCCGGGTCATTTGGGGGTAAGAAAGGTCCCACATGGTACGAGTAGTGCTTTCACACAGCTACTATAGGCTGTAAGTAAAGGGGTCGCGCTCGATTTCTTTACATTTTTCTGCTGTTATTCCAGAAATTTGACTGTTTTGGAATCCAGGCTAGAGCCTATTATGTGGTGTGTACCAAACTGCAAAGAGAGTTACCGAAATGGACCGAAAGTATGTGTTTTCCTTTCCAAATGCCGATGAAGAAAAAACCAAGTGATTGCACGCTATCAGGAGAGCCAAATATGTTCCTAACTAAAATAGTAGGGGAAATACTATATCTATTGTTGTAATGATTATAATTGCATTAGGTTCATGTGATATTGGTCACAGAATATTCAGCCTCTTGTATAAGGATTTAATTTAAAGATTACCAAACTGTTTTACAAAATTACTTGGGTATTCACACTTTTTCCCTTGTTACTTACTGCTTCATTCTCTCTTTCAATTTCTTCTCTTTCAATTCTTGTTTCCTTATTCTTCGGTTGCTTCCTCTCTCTCTCTCTCTCTCTCTCTCTCTCTCTCTCTCTCTCTCTCTCTCTCTCTCTCTCTCTCTCTCTCTCTCTCTCGCATTTTTATGGAAATGAGTTATGCACTTTAATATTGCATTTAAACACTTTTCAGGTGACACAGCTACAATTCAAATCTAGTGATATTGAATCTGACACATCCTTCTTAGATAAGACAATTGGGAAGAACCTCACAGCTAAGAGAATTGCAAATATTAATAGTAAAAAAGGGAAATTAATCCGTCAAATACTTCAAATAAAGAAAAATGTAGGCTACAGCAAGATCATGCGATTGTGGGTGATTTTGCAAAAGATAATATTAAATCATTTTAAATTGCCGGTAATATTTATTGTTTTGTTTTCTTTAATTAAATTGTTAGAATCATTCTATTTTTTTTTGCGATATGTAAGCGTAGTTTGGAATCAGTGGATCTTGGAATTAGGCTACTGCCTAGGGAAAGTTTTATTTTCATTTTATTACTTGTTTCTGTTAAATTTTTCTTAGCCGGATTATTCAAAGTCGTCTCCTTTTGTTGTGTATGATCTCTTAATTTTTCTATAAGGATTATCAGCTGTAAACTGTAACGAGAAAATAAGTGTATGCGAGTAGTGTGTGATAGAAAGAAGGGTTGAGGATGGCCAGGTGTCCCGTCTCCATATCAATCGACCTGCTCGTGCTGACTTCTTCCCCCGCTGACCAGGCCTGTACTTGAGACGTCCTTGGTTGTATGATGTTGTCTGATATAGGGTGATACCCAGATGATTCGCTAATGATGTCCACTATTGAAAGGTGAAATTAGTACCCCTATTGGAAGAAATAGGCTCTGGGATACCAAATCTTGCCATCCATCTTGAGAGTAAGGCTGGTGTACATGAGGCGGGCATTGCAGTTTACTTGGGAATGGCTTCAAGCTAACGAGTGGAGCGGTCAAGGACAGTAAACAGGTAAGAAAGTCCTTGTGATGGATGTGGGTAGAGGACCTACATCATTGCCGTGAATGTGGGAAAAGCGCCGCTGAGGTTGAGGAAGGTGCCCACTCCTGAATCCATGTGTCATTGTACTTTTGAGGTTTGTCATGAATTACAGGTGTTGGGCCCAATCCTTAGCATCCTTAGTAAATCCATGCCAAATGAACTTTGTCTTCAGTAGCTGTGCAGAAGAATGGCGCGAGGGATGTGAAAGACCATGAATGAAACCAAACACATGTCGGTGCATGGTAGAAGGTATCCACGGTCTAGGTCTACCCGTACTGACTCCACAGAGGAGGGTGGCGTTAGAGTCATCGAGAGGGATGTCCTCCCAACGGAGGGATGTGCAGGATGTCTTACATGCTTTGGACTCTGGATCGTTTCATTGGGCTTTTGCTAATGTGGTGTAATCCAATCCCAGATGAATGGCGGCCAATGTGTTTCTTGACAGGGCATCGGCAATGGGATTCATTTTCCAAGGCACGTGTTGAAGAATACATACAATTGTATTTAGCCAGGGGGGGAGGGGAAGAGATGACGGCGTTCACGGGCGGACCAGATCTTGGACTGGCGAGTAAAGATGTGCACCAGAGGAATGTGGTCCATGTTAATGGCGAAGGGTGTGCCTTCCAAGAAATCGTGAAAGTGACAGACAGCCAAGTGCACCACCAGCAATTTGCGGTTGAAGGTAGAGTAGCTGCATTCTGTCTTAGACAGTTTTCTACTGCAGAAGGCAAATGGGCGGGGCAAGCCATTGACCACCTGCTCAAGGGGCCTTCTTTGCGTTGCAGAAGGCGGCATCTTGTACGGGATCCCATTTCAGGTCTTTTGGTTCACCCTTGAGGGAGGCATAGAGGGGGGCCAAGAATGGTGGTAATGGCTGGCATGAAACAGTGATAATAGTTGATCAAGCCCAAGAATTCCTACAGCTCTTTGACTGTCGAGGGAGAGGGAAAGCTCTGAACGGCTGCTACCCTCTCAGGGAGAGGGTGGTCTCCTTCAGGAGTGAGGCGGCGCCCTAAGAATGATACTTCGTTGGCGCCAAAGGAATACTTGTCGTACCTAACTTCTGTTGTAGGCGGTTGAGAACAATGTGTAAATGATGGAGGTGTTCCTCTTTGGAGGAAGAGAACAAGCATGTCGTCCCAGTAACATACACAGAAGGCGAGGTCCCCTAAGGTGCCGTCTATGAGACGTTGAAAAGTGGCCCCAGCATAACGAAGGTCAAAACAGGAGTAATTAAAGGTATATGTACTGAAGGGGGTTGGTGATGGCAGTCTTGGAGATGTCTTCTGGGTTCATGGGCACCTGATAACACCCATTTAGGAGGCCGAGCGTCGAGAAAACCTTCTCTTTGTACAGGTAAGAGGTCACGTCGCCGATGTTTCTGAGTGGGTAGTGATCCGGTTCTGTCTGCATATTCAGGCCCCTGTAATCCCCAGATGGACACAGTGAGCCATCTTTCTTCAGGATGATGTGTAAGGGTGATGGCCATGGGCTTGAGGCCTTTTGACAAAGGCCCTTTTCTTCCATTTCAGCAAACGTTCGTTTAATGGCTGCCAAACAATCTGGTGCCAGAAGAGTGAATCTGGCGAATCCTGGGTGACCCGTCGTCTTGATATGGTGAGGAATACTGTGTTCTGTGCGGAAAACTTCCACGTACAATGTGAGGAGGTGTGGGTAGGCATCTGTGGGTGTGCTGATGGGGAGAGTGAGGTAGGAGTGGCGAGTTGGAGAGGTGTCGATTTACCTACAGTGATCTACATCTGGTAGTATGCGGAAATGGGAGAGAAAATCCACACCAAGGATTGGCAATGTGATGTCAGCAATGAGAAACTTCTAAATATATTTGACGCTTCCAAACAATAATGAGAGGGTTTCATAACTGCGGATGGGTATCGCAGATCTGTTAGCAGCTACCAGGTGAATGTCGGCAGACTTAGACAGACCACATCGTGTTCTGGAGATTAGCCTTGGCAGAAGAGAATGGCAAGCACCCGTGTCTACCAAAAATTACACTCCCATACCTGCGTCATGTAAAAAGAAAAGATTAGCGATACCCTACTTACAGGTTTTTTGACCACTGACAAGCATTCGCACATTTCTTTGCAGCAGCCCCGAATTTGGAGCGGTAGTAATATGATTGAGGCTAATGGGCGTCAGGAAGTGGCTGGAGAGGTCGTTGCTTGGGGTGTAAGCAAGAGATGGTACTTACTCTAAATCCCTACCCTTTCGAGGACCAAATCCTTTGACACAGTTTATCTCTTGTAAATCTTTACCAGACCCTTGGCCATACCAGATTAAGAACTCATCCAGTCTTCTCAAGTAAGGAATTAAACCCATCTGCTTCAACGTTTTTTCCTTTATGACCGGATTATTATTCTTACGACAGCTGTATTCCCCCAAGCTAAATTCTTGACCCATAGTTTTAAACTCTCAAGACCACCCTCTCCTGGCATCTCATTCCATACAGGACGCCGTTTTGTTCGCCATGGCCAATGCACGCATCCATGGTCCGGCCTCATAATTTCATCCTTCAGAAACTAAGACAGAGGATGCCAGTCTTCCTTCCCTAACCGATGTCGGACATTACATGAGACTGTGAAGGCACAGCCAGTTTAACAGCCATAAAGAAGGGCCCAAACTTGCTACAACTACCACTGTATAAACTTGATTGTGTAAAAAGACAAGCTGTTCACCCACCGAAAGGAAAATATCAAAATTTTTATAACTATTTAAAGTTGATTGTGTTAAAAAGAGAAACTGCTCAACAAGCGAGAAGAAAATACAAATATTGGTATAACTATGTAAACTGGATTGTATTTAAAGTAACTAAGTTAATGATTTATTCAACATCACAGAAAACTTTATTTATTCTTTGTTAACTTGACTGTGTATCCAGGTTTAGTATAATAAGAACGAACAAATTTTCCAGTACATATTTCTACCCTAATTAAAGAACTGAAAACTCAAGACCCCTCTCCACCACCGATATCTCTACAGTTAATAAGAGATTGGTCCTTCGATCCCTTTGTTTAACGAACTGTTGCATGATAGAAGGCATAAGGCTATAAAAGGGCTTTTGTATTTAGTGTCTTCCTTTCAATGGGGGGAAAGAAAAGTATTCCCCTACTTATAGGCTTCTAGTGCCAGCCCTGAAGGAAATGGGCCAAACAATTCCATCCACAAATTCAGCCGAAAATAGCTTTATACACACACACACACACACACATATATATATATATATATATATATATATATATATATATATATATATATATATATATATATATATATATGTATATTATATATATACATATACATATGATATTCATATATATATATATATATATATATATATATATATATATATATATATATATATATATATATATATTCTGTGATTTGGCCATATTCATCAGCTGGCCATTGCGAATTGGTGATAGTGGAGACTTGTAGTTTGAAAGCACACAGCAAACCAACCTCGTGTACGTGGCCTGGACCGATACAGATTTGCTGTTCATGGCGATACACAAACTCTTTCACCTCGTTAATGTATCCCCCCTCTGAATATATATATATATATATATATATATATATATATATATATATATATATATATATATATATATATATATATGTATGTATGTCGAGGCGAGTATGTGTATGTATACTTTTGCGTGCATAACCACTTGCATGTCTGTATAAGGAGGGCAGTGATCATACAAAAATATTCACTTTTTACTCGATCGTATATTTCTTTAATTATCATGGATGATATACCGGTGTTTGTATTTAAACATCCTGGTTAAAGAATTTTAAGTAAAACAGGCTACGAAGGAAAATGCTTAAGGCACTTTCCTTTGTGGAGAGAGAGAGAGAGAGAGAGAGAGAGAGAGAGAGAGAGAGAGAGAGAGAGAGAGAGAGAGAGAGACCTTGTAGCAAAAACAAGTAAAACGTTGCTCTCGTGTAGAACCTAAGGCATCTCTTTCACGTTGCAATAATTTCGAGAGCAATAAAAACTCCCTTCATTATGCAAAGGCCAACATTCATTTTAGCAAACACCAAATACACTGATATAGTTAGTTGGCATCGCCTGAGGTGCGTATCTAAAGTTAGCTTTTTAAAGGGCACATCCTGGTCGCTACCACAAGGAGCAAAATGCCTCCCAAGGGAATATTTAGAGAGCCTGAAAGAAAGCACTTTGCAATATGTGTTTCAGACAGGGATGTATACGCTGCATTCTGTGGTTGCTTCCTCTACCACTTCAAGTGCATGTATGCGTATGTTCATTTTCTCTTTAACCTGAAGCTAAATGTTGGAAGTTAAATACTTGTGGAATAAGTAACATTCACTGCTACTCATAATCAGAAGTCCTGCTAATAATTACATTTCCAGCAATTTCGGGCAGTTGCTGTTCCCATTCCAGGGGTACTTGCTCCATAACTGCCATTGCATTACTTTGCTTAATCATTACTGTAAGTTAAGAAGAGTTTGAAATAGTACGAGATTTTTATTTTTTTTTCGCTTAGATATTGTACGAAGTGCTAAGAAACTTCTTGCTCTCACATACATACGTAAATATTGTCATACATACAAGTACAATATCTTATTGACATGAAACATATGTGCGGCTATTTTTACAGAAAAATACTGATATTGTATTGTGCATATTAAAATCCTGATTTTTTATAGAAAGAACAATACCTTTTATTTTTTATTGATTACTTATCCTTTATTCTCAGTCCATCAGGTTATAAACATAATGGAATCCAATATCATATTTTACGACCTCGTTGTATTGATTGAGATCTGGGTTCATGGCAAATAGTTGAATTAGATTTTTAATTCTGCATTTACCATGGTAGTAAAAACTGTATTATTATGGAAACATATTTTCCATAGTTAAAAAGGACCTGAAACGTCTTATAGATCTAATTGGCCTTTAACTACAAATGGTTTACGAGGGATTCAAAGCATTTGCTTATGAGCAGTATTTTCTAGTTTCCAGATGGTACTTATATTTTGTCCTTATTTCGAACTTTTTTTATTTTGTTTCCGACCTTTCTATGGCTCATTGGTGCAACCTACAGAAGCTTATGAACGCTCATGACAAGAGTTTTTCTCATATGTTTATATAGGACAGGTTTTTATTTCTTTTCCAAATTAAAAACCTGATTTTGTCAACTCCATCGCGAGTCCACGGTTCACATGCACTTCATTGCTTTACATAACTTGAGGTGATGAAACGGAAGATGAGAGGGACTAGTCTTTCTGAAACAAAATATCCTATCGCATCTTATTGTTTACAAAAAGCCTATAATGTTCAATTATTAAATGTCAAACTAAATTACTGCATTCTATAGTTAAATGTGTCTGAAGATATTGAACCCTGATATTAGGCTATGAATTTAAACCAGATAACCTTTGTAGTAATAGGGTAGTGGACAATTATTGCGTAATGTGTTAGATATGAACAGCTATATGAGACCATTAGCACACCACACATACAGAGTTGCATCTACATATGTAAGTTACACACAGAAAGTGAAGAGATACGGAGGTAAAAGGCTAGTGTAGTTTTTAATTCATTTGACTAAAGTTAGTAGAGTAATTGATCAAATTTTCTTAACACAAAAGGAAAATAACGAGGGCTCATAATTCCCTAACGTTAGCGAGACAAAATACTAATACTAGAAGTATCTGAAGTACATGTTTAGAAATTTCGAAATTTCCATTTATTTATTATTCGAACTTTATTTTTATCAATGGAAAAATCTATTTCCAAAAATATCCTAACCTTCGTATGAAATTGTGGAATAGCTTTGTAACATTTGTTTTTCTAGATAAAGAGACGATGTTGGTTTATACGTTGAATGTATTATCTACAAATTAATAAAATATTTTATTTAACATGTAAGCGGTCTTTTATTACAGAATTTAATTTTACTCCGTGAAATTTTGGAATCTCATTTTACGATAAAAAACAGTATATTTCCTTTACTAATTCACGATATCGCTGGATTTTCTTTTGAAAATACCATTGTTTTTCTTTCCACCAACCCTGTCATGTGTGTGGCTCCATGTATCATTAATTTAAATATTTCTTGATTCTGTGTCCATATTGTCTATGTGTAGCCCACTTCAGATTGCTGATTCAAGGTTCCACCTTTGATCTTTTTCCACTTAATATATTCTCACTCTTAGCCTTTCAATCATTTGTAATCTATCTGTAATATGTCAAAACACTTAAGTATTTGTTCTTTTCATTAGCATTCAGCATGTTCACTTTTCTTTTCTTAAAAGACCTTGGCTCAACAGTCTCTATGTATTTAGCTCTCATAGGAACTTAGCATATCTTCCAAATATTTTTCCATGACTATTTATTGGAAAATTTTTCACATTTTCTTTCTATCAGAATCATCCGTAATATGAGTCTACTACTTCATTTGTAGGACATAATTATGGCCCTTTTTTACCTCATTTGTAGGGGATCACTATGGTAATTATTTACCCCATTTGTAGGATATAACTACGGCAATTTTTACCTCATTAATTGGAGATAATTATAACAATTTTTTACCTCATTTTTAGGAGATAACTATGGCAATTTTTTTGCCTAATTTGTAAGAGATAACTACGGAATTTTTTTTACCTCATTTGTAGATAACTTTGGAAATTTTTGCCTAATTTGTAAGAGATAACAATGGCAATTTTTTACCTCATTTGTAGGAGATAACTATAGAACATTTTTACCTCATATATAGGATAAATAAAGGAACTTTTTTTTCTCTAGCCAGAAAAATAAAAATAGGTCAAACCTATTCGCATTGAGGAAGTTAATTTAAGCCTTCATAAGGTTTTGGAAAACCAGTAAAGATTTTTTCTCTCGGTAAAAGTTTAGTCAAACTCATTTTTGGTATGAATTTATGTCAAAAATCGCACAATAAATCATCCATACTGTAGATATTTGGTCAAATATTTCATACAGGAGAGTTTAAGGAAAACTTAATTTTTCTTAGATTGCTTGTTCTAACATATTTATATTATGAAATTATGTAAATCTCGATGAATTTGGAAAAACTCAATGAAACTCGTTCATGTTGGGAAAATAAAGTCCAGTTCCTTCACACTGTAAAAATCGAGGCTCATTCAAGCTTCAAAAATGAGTCAGTCTCATTCATACTTGGTTAAACATGCGTGGTAGAAATGTAAAGGGAGAAAGAATCAAAAGGAAAAATTAACGACAAAATCAATATTTAACGAAACGTAACGAGTTTTGAGCAGCGGAAATGAGTTTCGTAAGCACCCGAGGAGAGGAAGCTGATGCCTGGCCTTGACGAGGCCGGAAATAAATAATAATTCTCAAAAAGAGTAGCAAGAATGGTAAAAGAAGAAGCCAAACATCCTCCAAGCAGCGTTTTGTGTGTATAAATCGCTCTTCATCTGTTCTCAAAAATACGAGACGGTCATGTTTGCTTTCTCAACACAAGTCAGCGTTCTGTACATATAACATATGTACAAGACTAAACTATTGTTTGGGTACGTGGTTCTCTTCCAATTGAAGAGATTCTTTCTTAACACAAAAGGAATTCGTTGACATTACTTTATATGTATTTTTCACATGGTCAGGTTTACGTGCGTGCTTTTATATACAGGGAGAGAGAGAGAGAGAGAGAGAGAGAGAGAGAGAGAGAGAGAGAGAGAGAGAGAGAGAGAGAGAGAGAGAGAGAGAGAGAGAGAGAGTCCTTATTTATATTTTATAAGATATAAGTAGAGTAGAGCCCTCTGAAAATAAATGTTTACATAACACGTGTTTGACAGAGAAAGAGAAAGAGAGGGTGTAAAAAGTAAGTTATTTACAAAACAAATAGAAAAATACTTTAACAGAATTAAAAGTAGGTCAAATCCTAATGATGATGAGTGAATGCTTGCCCTCGAACATAATTTGAGCTTCAAAATTTTATGACACACGCACGCACACACACACACACACACACACACACACACACACACACACACACACACATATATATATATATATATATATATATATATATATATATATATATATATATATATATATATATATATATATATATATTCATATAAATATATATGTATATGTATATATAATTTATATATGCATGTATATATATATATATATATATATATATATATATATATATATATATATATATGTATATATATATACATATATACATATATATATATATATATATATATATATATATATATATATATATA
>NC_090732.1:111604592-111629592 GCF_036898095.1 Palaemon carinicauda
TATATATATATATATATATATATATTAGTTTAGTGAGATCAGTGTTACTGTATACACATGAGTCGTGGTATGAAAATGAAATAATATCAAACAGATTTTGTAGACTTAAGAACAAAGCCCTCAGAAGAATATTGGGACTATAAATAAAACTATAAGAGAGATTACTCGAGTACCATATGTGGATGAAATCATAGATAGGGGTAGATGGAGATGGTTTGGGCATGCAGTTTTCACTCCCCAAAAGAGATAATTCACCAAACTTTCAACTGGGCTCGACAAGGCACTAGAGGAGTTGGAAGACCCAAACCTAAACGCCTGAGGACTGTTAAGTGTGAAGTAGGAGATCATGAATAAAGAAGTATTGATTAAAAAATTCAAGATAGAGACGATTGGCAAAATCTAACCGAGGTGCTTTGCGTTAATTGGCGTTGGAGATGATGATGATGATGATGATATATATATATATATATATATATATATATATATATATATATATATATATATATATATATATATATAAAGGGTGAATATAGTTCGTTGGGACAGGTTCAAACGCTCTTTATAATCATATATAAATATAACGGATTTTGAGCGAAGCGAAAAATCTATTTTTGGGTGAGACGGCCATGTCGTCCTGATGGAAGTTCCTATTGGGTAGCTTCCTAGGGTATATTACAACGACGGCGATATTCCCAGAGAATTTACCTTAAGGTACCAGAATTCTAACTCCTGGAGCAAATATCCCTCGTGAAAGGGATATCGCGACATATCAGAGGACGTATTCTTGACACGCCACATGGCAATCTGCACCCCGAACAAAGATTACGTATCGCAGGGGTCAATTGGCAAGAAACGAAATCGGGAAAGAAAAAGGGGGAGCCGCTCCCAAGGCTCCCTATCTCCCGTTTCGTAAGCGTGCCTGCCGCCAATCCTGGCGCCATCTGTATTCCTTGTAGCGTACACGAGGTGCTACAGATACTGTATGTAGGGAGGGGTCCTACAACCCTTTCATAGAAAGGGAAGGGCGGGTCCATCAGGACGACATGGCCATCTCACCCAAAAATAGATTTTTCGCTTCGCTCAAAATCCGTTTTTTTGGGCTCAAGCCATGTCGTCCTGATGGAAGTATACCAGAGCATTACTGTATCTGTGGATTCTCAGAACGTGCCGTACTCCCCGGAGGTAATTTTTCCCCGGTCGACTAGACCTAGAGACCTAAGATGTTACCGTTATACATCTTTTCAACTAACTATAAACCATGTTAGAGCTTCCTGACCCCTACAGGGAAGAGTCCTACTAGACTCTGGAAAAGTCTCGAAGAGTACATATACTTATGTATGAATACCAGGCAAGCTAATATAGTGGTCTCACCCTATATTAAGTAAAGCATAGTTTGTAAATAACCACTGCGTCAATATGAAATATCGACCAGTTCTCCGCACAATACTTGTATTGAACAAAGGTTTATATCCGCATAGGAGGAAACTAGAAAAACCGCCACCGTCCCCTTATGGGACGGAGTCCTCCCGTTAAGGGAAAGCATAAACCAATGCAACATAGCTTGCATAAAGGAACAATTCTATTAGAATTATCCCAGATAAGGTACATAGAATAATGCTCAATCATACCAATAAATTGACACAGGTGAAGGAGACGCAAGGTTCTCAAGAACAAGTTTATTGACAGACAATAAATAGACAGATTAACAACAATTATATATATATATATATATATATATATATATATATATATATATATATATATATATATATAAGAAGAGGATAACCCAAAACTTTAAGCATAAGTATGATAGTAAACAGAACTTGTTTATCTGAAAGAAAAAACATTAAATGCCACTTTTAAGATACCGAGGTATCAAAGTCATAAAATTCTGTATTACAAATCAATCACATTAGCGTTAAAAACGCTCGGCACACATGTCTGCACTTATGCTAGGTTCACTTTGGAAATGGAACAGTCTACATGGGCAACTCAGTGCCCTCACTTAGTTTGTAGTACAGTATGTAACTACACACTCACCCTGGAATTAATCGTCCCAATTAAAACCACTGTTCCTCGCAGAGTTAAACAGTAGGGTTAACGACGCGACCCACTGCTACCACAGATCTCTTTAGTTCTTCTACTTGCTTCGCATAGTGGCGAAAGAACACTCTGGAAGACTTCCAGCCAGTGTATGAACGGAGATGTTCAAAATCCGTACAATTAAAGAAATTTAAGGATGAGGCAACTTTCCTTGGATCGTGACCTGCGGGTGTACTGTCAGGATCCGCTCTGCGAATAAAATATGTGATTTTCGCTCTGAGTTGATTCAGAGATAAATTTGAGCCTGATGTTTCTCCCCTGAATAGTTGACCACCCTTGAAGTCTGAAGTTCTATGAAGATAGACCTTTAGGCATTCTACTGGACATAGAGATGCATCTTCTTTCAGAGGGCAGATTCTCCAGGGACCCCACCTGTTGGTGGGTAACTCATTCTTGGCGAGAAACGTAGGATCCGGAAACAGGTTCAGTTCTCCTCCATCCAGGAACTGAACACGACCTGCCTCTCTCGACAGGGCTACAATCTCACTAACCCTGGCCCCGGACGCGAGTGCAAATAGGAAAATAACTTTTTGTGTCAAATCCTTTAACGCACACTCCTCATTGCTCAACAGAGAAGCGAAATGAAGAACTTTGTCTAAAGACCATGAAATGGGCTTTGGAGGTGCTGAAGGTCTGAGCCTAGCGCAGGCTTTCGGAACTTTATTAAAGATCTCGTTACCTAGGTCGATCTGGAAGGCATATAGAATGGGTCTTGTCTAAGCAGACTTACACGCTGAAATCGTGTTAGCTGCCAACCCTTGACCATGGAGGTGGATGAAGAAAGATAAGCAGAAGTCTGTCGAGATCTCCTGCGGATTCTTCGCCTTGACAAAGGCCACCCATTTTCTCCAAGATGACTCATATTGCCTTCTAGTAGATTTGCACTTATATTCCTCTAGGAAGTCTATGCTGGCTTTCGAAATCCCGAAACGCTTTCTCACTGTTAGGGAGAGAAAATCATGAGCTGCAGGGTCCGGGTTTTCTGTAATGAAGCGCAGACAGTCGAGTTCTGGACTCGCTGGGTCAGAACTGGATCTTGTAGCGGTACAAACTTCAGCTGTAGTTCCAATGCCAGGGGGAACCACATGCTGTTCGGCCACTTGTGGGCCACTATTGCCGCTACCCCTTTGAAGGATCTCAGTTTATTGAGGACCCTCAACAGAAGGTTGTGAGGAGGGAACAGATAAATCCTGGACCATCTGTTCCAGTCGAGGGACATCGCGTCCACTGCTTCCGCTAAAGGGTCCTCGTATGGGGACACGTACAGGGGCAACTTCTTGTTGTCTTTCGTCGCAAAGAGGTCTATCTGCAGTTCTGGGACTTGATTCAGAATGAAGGAGAATGATCCTGCGTCTAAGGACCATTCCGACTCTATCGGTGTGAACCTGGATAGAGCGTCCGCTGTCACATTGCGGACTCCTTGAAGGTGAACTGCCGACAGGTACCACTTCTTCTTTTCCGCCAATCGGAAGATGGCCAACATCACCTGGTTGAGAGGTGGTGACCTCGATCCTTGTCGATTCAAGCATCTCACAACTACCTCGCTGTCCATCACCAACCTTATGTGGATCGAGTGACGCGGGGAGACTTTCTTTAAGGTAAGGAGCACTGCCATAGCTTCTAGAAAGTTTATGTGAAAGGTCTTGAATAGCTTGGACCAAGTCCCCTGGACTTTTTTCCGATGAGAGTGACCTCCCCGTCCCTCCTTCGAGGCGTCTGAGTGAATCGTCACCGACGGGGGAGGTGGCTGAAGAAGAACCGACTTCTTTAGATGTCTGGCTTGGGACCAAGGCCTGAGAAGAGTACGTAGCCGAAGCGGAACTGGTCTTCTCAGATCTCTTCGCGCGTTTGATGCATAACTTCTCCAAACTCCGGTTGCATCCTTTAGCTGTGCTCTTAGCACTGGGTCTGTCGTCACCGAAGCAAACTGGAGAGAGCCCAGTACCCTCTCCTGTTCGCGTCTTGATATCCTTTCGGAATCTAGAAGTCTCTTGACAGAACACGCTATCTCCTTCCTTTTCTTCGCCGGGATGGAGAAACGGTGTGACAATAGGTCCCAGTGGATTCCCAGCCACTGGAACTTTTGAGATGGAGAAAGTCGAGACTTTTTTTTTGTTGATCTTGAAGCCTAGGTACTCTAGGAACTGGATCACTTGACTGGAAGCTTGCAAGCATTCTGTCTCGGATGCTGCCCACACCAACCAGTCGTCCAGGTAGGCTACTACCTGAATTCCCTTTAGGCGTAATTGTTTTAGAGCTACGCTCGCAAGCTTCGTGAAAATCCTTGGGGCTATGTTTAGCCCGAATGGCATGGCTCTGAAGGCGTATAGTCTTCGTTGTAGCCTGAACCCTAGGTAGGGGGAGAGTCGACGGTTGATTGGAACGTGCCAATAGGCGTCTGACAAGTCTATAGACGGAATATGCCCTCTTGGGCAGTAAGGTCGTTATGTGTTGCAGTGTTAGCATCTTTAATTTGCAATTCACTATGAACTTGTTGAGTGGCGACAAGTCCAGAATGACTCTGAGCTTTTCTGAGTCTTTCTTGGGAACACAAAACAGCCTCCCTTGGAATTTGATGGACTTCACCTTTCGGATCACATTTTTCTCCAACAGTTCTTGAACGTACGCCTCCAGAACCGGGGTGGAGTGTTGGAAAAACCAAAGGCACGGGGGTGGAGTGCTGTACCAGCTCCAGCCCAGTCCATTCTTGAGTAGGCTGTGGGCCCAGGGATCGAAGGTCCACCGATCCCGAAATTTAAGAAGTCTCCCTCCTACCGTTATCATCTCACTTGGACTGCCGTCCTGAGGTATTGCCTCCCTGACCACGACCACCCCTGAATCCCCTTCCCCTTGAGGAGCGCCTTGACGAGCCTCTGGCTGCTCCTCTAGGCTTTGCTCGAAAGGAAGTAGACTGCCCTTCGAACGTTGGGGTGAATGCCGTGGACTGTGTTGACACAGCCTGGGGTACCCACTGAAAAGTGGTCGGGGTTTGTGCCACCATCTGGGGCACTGAAGGCAATGGCAATTGCAGTTGCTGTTTCTGTCTAAAAGGCTTGGCTGGCCGAGACGGTAGCCTAGTCCTCATAGTCTTCCTCTTTGGTTGAGGACCCTCATCCGGGGAAGACTTTCTTTTGATAGCCAGGCCCCACTTCTGGAGAAGGTTTCTATTCTCCAAGGCAGCCCTATCAACAACTTCTTTGACCAAATCGGTAGGGAAAAGGTCTTTGCCCCAAATGTTGGAGGAGATTAGTTTCCTTGGCTCGTGCCTCACCGTAGCCGAGGTGAACACGAACTCCCTACAAGCTCTCCTCGCCTTGACGAAGCCATAAAGGTCCTTCGTCACTGTGGCCAGATAAGTCTTGGCCACTACCATGAACATTTCATGGACCTTGGGGTCACTTGCCATCGTCTCAAGAGTAGTCTGAAGAGACATTGAGGCAGCCAGTCTTTCTTTTGTCTCGAACTCTCTCCGCAAAAGAAAGTCAGACAGCTTAGGGAGGTCCTCGCCGAACTGACGTCCGGCAATATCAGCCTCCAACTTCCCAACTGAGAACGTAAGATGGACGTCCTTCCAGTCTTTGTGGTCCATAGGCAGGGCCAGCGACAAGGGTTTACACTCCTCCAGGGAGGGGCAAGGCTTGCCGGCCTCGACTGCTTTTAGTACAGCCGCAAACCCTTTCTGTAAAAAGGGGAAGGCTCTAGCAGGAGAGGAAACAAAGGAAGGGAGCTTCTTGCTCAATGCAGCTACCTTTGAGTTAGAGAAGCCCCTCTCTTTCATCGAGGATGAAAGCAGAGCTTTAGCCTTAGCATGGTCCATCACTATGACCTCCTTCGGCCCTGTCTCCTCCTTTGAAGCTGGTTCCTTCCTCAGCCGGACATAACAGTCCGGATATGACGCCTTGCTGGGCCAGAATTCCACCTCCTCTAGGGGAACTGAACCCAACTTATCCAAGATGACGATCTTTCCAGTCGTCATCGGCATGTGCTCAGCATACCTCCATGGGTTAGCATCTGAGCACAAGGGAAGGTCTTTCACATTGAGCCTTTTCTGGGGCCCATGTGATTCTGCAAGGCTCGGCATCCGCAGTTCCATTGCAGCCGCCTTCTCCTGATTCTCCTTCTGCATTTGTTGGATCATTGCAACAATGGAGGAGAGGGCCTGGCCCAGCTCTACTGGGAGACCGGCCGATGTTGAGGGAATAGGCTCCGGGATCTGAACCGGAGTAGCCGACACCTCGTCGACCTCTTCCTCTACAACGTCTGAGGCTTGAACTTCATCCTGGGCTTCTGCCAGGAGGTCTTGTTCCAAACGTTCGTCCAGGTCAGACATCCTGTCATCTAACTGGATGTCTTGCATACCGACCGCGACTTCAGCATCCAGCTTGATCTGAACTTGGGGGATCTCCTCTTGAGGCTGGGGAATCACTGCATCAGCTGATGCCTTAGGGAAAAGATACGCCCTCATCTTCTCACTTGGAAGGTAAGGTCCAGAGGTGTTCTTCTGGAAGCCCCTTACCCAGGTACGAAGCTTCTCCCTTGCTATATCCCTTGATTCCGCCGTCCTAGGGGAATCAAAGGCCTCAGTAATCAGGTTAGTGCACACAGTACATACCTGAGGGTCCCAATACTGGAGATCACCCTTGGAGACAGCGCATGCTGCGTGTCTCCTACAAAACTCATGTCCGCAGAGGTTCTTGCTGCAGACGTTGCAGAAAACACTTCCGCACTTCGGAGGGTCCTCCTGTAAAGAGAAGACATTTCCATGAGTATCAAGTGAACTATGTATCACTGGATATGCATAGTATAGCATAACAATTCAGAAAGGAAAGACACACACTTGTGTTTCCTTCACAACCAATTGTTGCAGCCTTCCAGATAATAAAATCGAAGGGTTAATATCTTCTAGAATAACCAATGCAAAGTTTCCAGAGGAAACAGGTGGAGCTCACACCTAAGCAATGATTTTAAAATCCTGGATAATAGACAAGAAAGAACTCACTTTCTTATCTGTAGGGCAACAGCAAAAGGCTGTGCAAGAAAACACAAAAGTGTTAGAACACACAGTGCTGTACCAAAACCTATACTATAGTTTTCTTCTTACAGTATATGTTATACTGAAAAATACTGGTACAGTATAGGAGGTTATGTGCCGGCCACACACCCTAACTAGCTTTAAAGTATACTACTTAACAGCTATAAGGCGGCAGAACGCTGGTTCAAATGCATGTGCCGGCCGGCAGTAACTGCCGGCCGGCAACAGCCAATGTCGGCCGGCAATGACTGCCGGCTGGCAACTACACAAGGTAGTACCCGGCTGCCGGCCACTCTTGGCGACCGGCAGACAAGGGCTGACATTAGCCGGCCGGCAAAGGTACACGACCGATGTCAGCCAGCGGCAAAAGAACTAGAGGACTAAGACTGCCCGGCTGCCGGCCTCATAGGCCGGCAGCCGGGTCGGGTACAGCACTAGAAGAAAAACAGAATGGATGCCGGGATAAGAGCGTACACTACCTCCAAGCCCGGCAATCCGAAAGAGTGCATATAAGGAAGGGGAGAATCTAATTCAGGCTTCCTGACCAGTGCCGTCTGGTTCTACAGGCAGGCTTGGATGAGGGACCAAGGGAGGTCCGGGCAGCACTCAAAGCAGAAGACCCTTGCCAGCCGGCAGCTCTGCCGGCCGGCAAGAGACTGAGTCAATTCCACATCCTAACCTATCCTAGGTCCAGATGTAGAATGACGTACAGTACTGTAATGGCTAGGCCATTACGGAGATAGAGGGGGAAGGGACAAAAGAGGGTCCTACCAACCTTGCTTTAGTGAAGGATCACCCGCAGCCAAGAAACTCATCTTACCCTAAGGGAGATCCAAGGAGGGAGGCCAGCAATACTTGCCAGCTCCCAGAGAACCAAGGAAAGGAAGGTGTTGCTACTCCCAGGGAAAGAATCTTATCCTCCCCCGAGAACAGCAACAAGGACTAGTCTGGTAGATCGCAAAAGAAGGAATCATCTCGTACAGAAACCTTCGGTAGTGACCTAAGGAGGCTAAGCCTCCTATGTCTGTGTCAGGCCAGCAAGGGAGACTCTACCCCAAGCCAGACAGACACAGACTCAGACTAAAAACCCTGTTGTTCTGTCCCTCTCTGAAACCAGACTTACTGGAACAGGAAGGTACAGTAACACCCCAGTATAGTTTTATCGAAAGTTAATTCAGATAAACCACTTAGGGATAAGCCCAAGGCTTAAACAGAGGGAAAGGGATTGCATACCTTCTCCGAAGAAAAGAAAGCAACCGGGGAGTATGAGAAAGTATACTAAGGCTCCATAAGCAACTTAGCCTAGGCACCAAGAGAATCGATTACCTAAATCACCGAAACTCACTCGTATACTATCTTGGAAATATTCAACATAATCTTAAATGTATAAAAAACAGCCTAAAGTTTCAATGAAATTTTAATACACTCGGAAAAACCAAAATCATGCATGAAGTACTAGGACCAAACGACTAGGCTACATGGCCTAGCGTAGGCCAGAATTGGCGAATACTTCGCCACAATAATACTAAAGCACGAAAGGAAATCCTATGTAATGCTAAAATAGCTAAAATCTATTAAAGCAAAACAACCGGGAATGTCGCTCTGGCTAACTAAACTTATACCTAGCGAGCGACAACATCCATGACGCCTCCGGTAGGCTACGGCTCTTGTAACAAAGATTAATCCTATTAATCTCTTAAAAATTTACCAAGAGCCTACATTTATACATAAAAGACATGGTACTCAACTTATCAGAGGCCGACGAAGTTGGAGAAGCCATGAAAAGTAGAATAAATCCAAGATTTGCCAGAAACACAGGAAAAAACACCGAGTTGTTAAGCTATGCAAAAAGGAATACAGATGGCGCCAGGATTGGCGCCAGGCACGCTTACGAAACAGGAGATAGGGAGCCTTGGGAGCGGCTCCCCCTTTTTCTTTCCCGATTTCGTTTCTTGCCAATTGACCCCTGCCATACGTAATCTCTGTTCGGGGTGCAGATTGCCATGTGGCGTGTCAAGAATACGTCCTCTGATATGTCGCGATATCCCTTTCACGAGGGATATTTGCTCCAGGAGTTAGAATTCTGGTACCTTAAGGTAAATTCTCTGGGAATATCGCCGTAGTTGTAATATACCCTAGGAAGCTACCCAATAGGAACTTCCATCGGGATGACATGGCTTGAGCCCCCCCCAAAAAAAATATATATATATATATATATATATATATATATATATATATATATATATATATATATATATATATATATATATATATATATATATATATATATATATATATATATATATATATATATATATATATATATATATATATATATATATATATATATATATATATATATTTAAAGGTCTGTGCGTGTGTTGTGAGACAAATAGCCAAACGTTAAAAGGAATTATAGTAAACAATACGAAATAATTGAATGATTAATTCAGAAATACATCAAATTTCGTATAATAGGAGGCATTAAAAATTATAAAGCAATTTAAATTCTTGTATGATATTTATAAAAAAAATAAATAAAAGAAGCTCCCCTTTAACTCGAAACGAAATTCACAGACAAATCTTTTAACACATTTTGAAGTTCCTAATTTATATATATATAAAAAAATAGAAAAATAAAAATATGAATACATAGCTAATTGCAGTTAGTAATGCCAGTGCGGATGTATGATCTTAAGTGGAGGTCTTAACTACCCATGTAATTATTTGACCATTAGTTCAGAAGAGTTAAGTCAATTAAATCTGGCATCATTCTAGAACTTCTTGATATGACTACGCAAACTTGATAACAATGTGTCTCTTTATCATAACTCACAGCACCTACAAAACAGGTTTTGTAGTCTCAATGAAGGTTAATCAGTTTAGCAAGCTGTCCTGTTAGTTATACTAGCTCGATATCATCTAATCGCTTTGGGAGGTCGAACTCTTTATAATTCATTTCATATAACCCGTTAAACTTAAATCTAGAAAAATAACCCAAACCTAACGGAAAAAAATTAAAAGAAGGAAATTTCAGCATGAATTTGATACTTGCTAGGAATAATGCCAAGAGATGGACAATTCATTAATTTCACACAGGCTTCTGTTGCATTACTTTAGAGTTCAGACTCTTTAAAGGAAAACATCTGATTTTCTTGATACTGTGACGGGCCGAAAGAAAGGTTAGTACTCAAAGGCAGAAAGCAATCAACTGAGTAGTATTATTAAAGAACACTCTCCTTTATATACAAAACCTCAAGGCAACAGGAAAATACATGTTCGTGAAATGACAATGTTACATAGGCGACACATAGACATGTTTGTTCTGGTTCTTTTTAGTGCGAGGGAAGAGCGCAGATACAAGCATAATATATACAAAATAATTTATGTACGATCGTGTGACACACGGTTGGTACATGGCTCCCCCCCCCTAAAAATGACATACTGTACATGTTAAATAGGGCGCCCTGATCTAGAGAGGCGAAGTGTAGGCGGGTCATCTGGCAGTAGATAAGCAGGTTTTAGATGATCAATGGAGACCCAGTCTTCTTTGCCACGAATGTTTAGTAGGAATGCTTTCGGACTGCGTCGGATCACAAGGAAAGGACCTGTGTAAGGGGGCATTAGCGGTGGCTTGGTAGTGTCATTGCGCAGGAAGACGTGCGTTGCAGAATGCAAGTCTGTTGGTATGTGATGCTTCACTGGGGGCTTGTAAGTCTGGCGGCATGGAGTAAATTTTCCCACGACGTGACGTATGCGCTGGAGATCGTCGGAGGAGGTTGTAGAAGGAAAAAATTCGGCAGGGACGACCAACGGGTCGCCATACACCATTTCAGCTGCCGAGACGTCGAGGGCGTCTTTAGGAGCGGTCCTTAGTCCCAGGAGGACCCAGGGAAGCTGAGTAAACCAGTTGCAATCCTTGCAGCGGGTCATCAAAGCTGCTTTGAGGGTGCGATGAAAACGTTTAACCATTCCATTGGCAGCAGGGTTGTAGGCCGTTGTCTGATGTAGGGTGATGCCCAGGAGATTCGCTAATGATGTCCACAATTGAGAGGTGAAAGTGGTTCCCCTGTCAGAAGTAATATGCTCAGGGATACCAAATCTTGAAATCCATCCAGAGAGTAAGGCAGATGTACATGAGGCGGATGTTGCAGTTTCCATGGGAATGGCTTCAGGCCAACGAGTGGAGCGGTCGATGACGGTTAACAGGTAACGATGTCCTTGTGATGTGGGTGGGGGGCCTACAACGTCGACGTGAATGTGTGCTAAACGACGCTGAGGTTGAGGAAAGGTGCCCACTCCTGAATCTGTGTATCGATGTACTTTTGAAGTTTGGCAAGAAGTACAGGCGCGGACCCAATCCTTAGCATCCTTAGAAATGCCGTGTCAAATGAACTTTGCCTTAAGCAGCTGTGCAGTAGAACGGCACGAGGGATGTGAAAGGCCGTGAATGAAATCAAACACCTGCCGTCGCATGGGAGCAGGAATCCAAGGTCGCGGTCTACCAGTACTGACTTCACAGAGGAGGGTGGTGTTGGAGTCTTCGAGGGGAAAGTCTTCCCAACGGACGGACGTGCAGGATGTCCTACATGCTTGATACTCTGGATCCTGTCGTTGGGCTTCAGCCAGGGCCTTGTAATCCAATCCCAGTTGAACGGCAGCCAACGTGTTTCTTGACAGAGCATCGGCAATGGGATTCATTTTCCCAGGGACGTATTGAATGGTGCAATTGTATTCAGCCACGGCGGAGAGATGTCGACGTTGACGGGCGGACCAGGCGTCAGACTGTCGAGTGAAGGCGTGCACCAGAGTCATGGGGTCTGTGCGAATGACGAAGGGCGTACCTTCTAAGAAATGACGAAAGTGACGGACAGCCAAGTGCACCGCCAGCAATTCTCGATCGAAGGTAGAATAACCTGATTCTGCCTTGGACAGTTTTCTGCTGAAGAAGGCCAATGGGCGGGGCGAGCCGTTGACCACCTGCTCGAGTACTGCACAAATAGCGACGTCGCTGGCATCGATGGAGAGAAGGAGAGGGGCATGTGGGATAGGAAAAGTGAGAGCCGCAGCAGTTGATAGGGCCTTCTTTGCATTGCAGAAGGCTGCATCTTGAAGGGGACCCCACTTCAGGTCCTTTGGCTTGCCCTTGAGGGAGGCGTAGAGGGGAGCAAGAGTGGCTGCAATGGCCGGCAGAAAACGGTGATAATAGTTGATCATGCCCAAGAATTCCTGCAGAGCTTTGACGGTCGAGGGCACGGGGAAGTCCTGAACGGCTGCTACCTTCTCAGGAAGGGGGTGGACTCCTTCAGGAGTAATACGGTGCCCTAAGAACGACACTTCGTTGGCGCCAAAGGTACACTTGTCGTACAAGACTACAAGGCCTTTTTGTTGCAGGCGGTTGAGCATGATGCGCAGGTGACGGAGGTATTCCTCTTTTGAGGAGAAGAACACAAGTATGTCGTCCACATAACATACACAGAAAGGGAGGTCCCCTAAGATGCCATCCATGAGACGTTGAAACGTTGCCCCAGCATTACGAAGGCCAAAACAGGAGTAATTGAAGGTGTATGTACCAAACGGAGTGGTGATGGCGGTCTTGTGGATGTCTTCTGGGTTCATAGGCACCTGATAATACACCTTCAGGAGGTCGAGCGTAGAAAAAACCTTTGCTTTGTGCAGGTAGGAGGTCACGTCAGCAATGTTTGGGAGGGGTTAGTGATCTGGTTCTGTTTGCATGTTCAGGCGCCTGTAATCCCCGCACGGACGGAGGGAGCCGTCTTTCTTCAGAACGATGTGTAAGGGTGACGACCATGGGCTGGAGGCCTTTTGGCAAAGGCCCATTTCCTCCATTTCGGCGAACGTCTGTTTGGTGGTTGCCAATCGTTCCGGTGCCAGACGTCAGAATTTTGCGAAGACTGGGGGTCCCGTCGTCTTGATGTGGTGATAAATACCGTGCTTGGCAGGAACCGTGGGCGTTTAGCGAAGTTCTGGACGGAAAACTTCCGGGTACGACGTGAGGAGGTGGGCGTAGGCATCCGTGGGTGCGCTGATGTGGAGAACGAGGTTAGAGGGGGCAGGTTGAAGAGGTGTCGACAAGTACGAGTCTGCGTTGACCAATCGTCTGAAGGTGGAAATGAGAGAGGAAATCCACACCGAGGATTGGCATTGCGACGTCAGCAACAAGAAACTTCCAATTGAATTTACCGTTTCCGAACAATAATGTGAGGTTCTTGTAACCGTAGGTGGGTATCGCAGATCCGTTGGCAGCTACCAAGTGGACGTCGGCAGATGTCGACAGACTACGTCGTACCTTGAAGAGTTTACTTGGCAAAAGAGAACGACAAGCACCCGTGTCTACCAAAAATCGCACGCCCGTTCCTGCATCCTGTAAAAAGAAAAGATTAGAAACACGGGAGGCCACCACCACGAGCGATGGCCTATTTACACGTTTTTTGGCCACTGACAATCCTTGGCACATTTCTTCGCGGTTGCCCCGAATCTGAAGTGGTAGTAGCAAAACTGCGGCGGATAGGAGGTAGTGAGTGGCTGTAGAAGTCGTTCGTTGGGGCGCGAGCGATTGGTGGGTGGTGGGCGGCTTTGTCCTACGGCATTCATGTCAGCTTCGGTTGACGTTGAATAGGCATCCTCTTCGTCAGGGTTGGAGGCGTTGATGGAGGCCTTGAAATGGCTGTCCATAAGGGCGTCGGCTTTGGTCATCAAGTCCTTTATGGGTAAACTATCGACATCGGGTATGGCAGCGCGTACAGGTTCGGGTAAACGGCGTATCCAAAGGGCATGAAGTAGGTTCACCTTACGAGGAGAGCCGTCTGCGGCAGGTTGAAGGCGAGAGATACTGGTCATTTCCCTGAGGGCAAGCGAAGCCCTTTGGTCCCCCAACGGTTGTTACGAGAGCTGAAAAAGCTTTGCTATACGGGCGGCTGGCGACGGCGAGTACTGCTGCAGAAGGTATGTTTTGAGGGCGTCATACGCTATTGGGGTGTCTCCTTATTCACAAAGCCATTCGGATATTTCTGGGAAGGTGTCCTCGAGTATCGCCGTGAGAACATAATCTGCTTTGGTGGTTGAGCGAGTCACGCCCCTGATGCGAAACTGGACTTCTGCGCGCTGAAACCAAGCAAACGCCTCTCCGCTGGCAAACGATGAAAGTTTGAATGGAGCGGCTGTAGCGCCAACTGCCGTAGAGTCCGTCATAGTACCAACGATGGAGGAGCGAGGGGGTGGGGGTGGAAGGCGGTGGAAGCGAGTCAACTTCTGGGGTCACCAATGTGACGGGCCGAGAGAAAGGTTAGGACTCAAAGGCAGGAAGCAATCAACTGAGTAGTATTATTAAAGAACACTCTCCTTTATATACAAAACCTAAAGGCAACAGGAAAATACATGTTCGATAAATAACAATGTTACACAGGCGACACATAGACATGTTTGTTCTGGTTCTTTTTAGTTCAAGGGAAGAGCGCAGATACAAGCATAATATATACAAAATAATTTATGTACGATTGTGTGACACACGGTTGGTACAATACACGTGTTTTAGTTATCAGAGAATTGCTATGCTTTTACTTCTTGTCTTATAATCTAGACTTAAAATTATTGTAGTAAATGACACTAGAAAAAGGTATTTCCCTAATGTTTCATTTAATAACATGCTTCATTATATTCCTTTTCGCGCTGTGCTTCTCTAAATTTTATAGTTGGGGAAAATATCAGAAACCATTGAGATTCGATGTATTCCCTAAATAAAGAAATAGTTACTACAGTAGTGGCACTGTTAGTTTTTACTTTCATCAAGTATTACAGTCCCACGATTTCCTAATGCACTAATGCTCTTCTTAGAGAGCTTAAACTGACTAGGCATATTTTTATGCTGAAGTCCACAATTTTCAAAGAAATTGGCTAAACAAGCGGATTCCGAATGGTAATTATCAGGTCACTTACTTGAATGTTACACTTTGGAACGTCTTTTTTTTCTGGTAATGAATAACTTAAATTGACCTTTGCTGCTTTCGAAAATACAATTTTGCTTTTAATGCAAATTATGATGCTTTAAGACTTTTAATAGCTGATAATAAGAAAATGTTTTAGATATAAAATGATCACAGCAATGCACTGAAAATTAGAGTTGAAACTGAACTAAAGAGAGAGAAGGTTTTGGTAATGGTAAATCCTTTCCAAAAGTTCTCGTTATTATCAGCGTTAATACGCTTTGCTAATTTACTAATGGCACTCATCTGCACTTGTCAATATCATAATTGCAACCATTTGCATAAACTGCTGCTTTAATGGTTACGGCTTACATTACTGACACTGTATTTAGCAATTCTGTTACCAATTAAGACATGATATTAGATTTGGGTGAGAGATGAACTAAGGTGAGTATATACAAGAAATGAGCAATCTAGTATCTGTTTTTTAACAAATTAATCACTTCACTTTTTCTACTTAAGTGTCCGACTCAATGATCGATAAGATACTCTTAAGCAGGGTTAATTGATCATGCCCATTGGCTAGCATTTTCAGAGAAAACAAATATGAGGAAATGGAAAATAATGGGGTTCCCCTACTTCGTTGGTATACTTATGACATGGGTGACGGGTAAGTATCGTTCCTTTCACGACACGTTCCATTTTTGAGGGAAGAGTTTGGGTGAATTTTCTTTTTAGCTCTGATCATGATGTATTGTTTAAGAGACGGACGTTTTTGACTCTACTCGTAACATGTCATTCGAGAGGCAGGCCATTTGGCTTCTGCTCATGACATATGATTTGAGAGTTATATCTTTTTGGTTCTGTTTGTTACACATATTTGAAAGACAAAACTTTTTGATCTGCTCATGACAAGTCATTTGAAAGAGCAGGGGCGTAGGAGTGGTTTTTCGGGTGGGAGTAAGGGGTAGAGTTTGGAAAGGACTGATCTCTGGATGTCTAGAGGACCTCCCCAAGAATTTATCTTTGTTTTTGTTTTTTCTTTTCTTTTTTCTTTTTACAAGGAAACACCCTTAAATGCGATTTCCTGGCATCTAACCTCAGATTGTAGCAAAAAAAAAAAAAAAAAAAATAGTTCTAATTTTTGGATGATTTTTATGCGACCAATTACAATTTGTACACAATGACTAACATAAAATACCGATGGGCCTACTTGATGGATCTACCAAAAAATATATTAATGATGTTAATTCTTTACTATAATCTCATTACAATATCGATCAAGTTAGGGCTATCAGTTTTCTAATCCTACTATGTTTTTGCTTATGATTTGTTATATCTACCATTTAACTTACACTTACAATATTATCAATAAAGTTTTGATTTGTTATATCTACCATTTAACTTACACTTACAATATTATCTATAAAGTTTTAACGGCTTTTTTATTTTTAATTTCATCTTATTTCTAGTTTACAGAAATTACGTATTTGTCTTTGGTTTTGCACTATGGTGATAAGGTATGAAGATGAGAAACCCAGAAACCGAGAAGTGCTGAATAATACAGCATTGTTCATAGAAAAATCAAGGTTTTTAAAATGCCTTTCTGTTAGCAAAACTATATATATATATATATATATATATATATATATATATATATATATATATATATATATATATATATATATATATATATATATATATATATATATATATATTAATATATATATATATATATATATATATATATATATATATATATATATATATATATATATATATATATATATATATATATATATATATATATTTGTTCTGATATGAATACTCTCTACACGTCTCTATCGACCAGAGAGTTTCCCTCCCCACAAGTCATCCCCCACCTGATCCCCCAAAGCCCTTCACACCTGCAAGACCTTGACCTCCCTTTGTTTCCCCGGTATGCTCCAAGGGTATGATTGAGCTATCCTTTTATGTCAACAACAACCATTATCTCTCTGGTCATCGTACCAACAAGACGTAGAGCTTACATTCGTTAGTGTTCCTCGTAATCTTGTGTTATTGTGTGTGGTTCTCGTGATCCTCGATCTCTACTATGGATCCTGTGCAAGTGCAACTTCGCTGCCCAGGAGTTAATGGAAAGTTATGTGCTGCTTTTCTTTCCCATGTGGAAGTAGATCCCCACTTGTTATGTACCTCTTGTCGGGGGCTGTGTATGCTCTCGAACGACACTTGTGGTGAGTGTGAGGGCTGAAGTGATACCCAGGGGTCCAAGATGGCCACTAAAAAGAAGAAAAAGGCCAAGAGGGACAAGTCTCCCTCAAGAAAGAGCAGTGGTTCACGCCTTTCTTCGGCCTGTTCGTCCGTGCCTACCGTTGCACGGCCCTCTCTGTTGCCTGTGTTACCCATGGAAGCAGAGGATGCGAAGGTGGGGGCAGAGAGAAACTCTAACGTATCCCCCTCTGAGGTCAGGGGTCATTCCCCTCCAAGAACGAATAATGGAACTATCTTCTTGACCTTCCCATCACTGGGAAGGTCCACAGAGAATGTAGTGGGCACATTAAACTCCATTATGTCCAACTGCGAGCGGTTGCCCCAAAGTTGCGCGTCTCGGCCAGCGGATGAAACTTATCTCCGCTCGGAGGTTTTTCGTGGTAGTCCCGTGGACAAATCCGTCATTCCGCCGATGGAATGGCGAGGATAATCAGACCCAATGGGTCATAGGAGCCACCAATCCTACGCTCAGGGCGGCATTGCGGCCGGTTACCCACCACTGGGTAACGGCCATTCGGTCCCTATGCGGAAAGAGAAGCCGCTCTCAGCTCTCAAAGCGGCATTGACATCGCCCACTCAGCGGCGCTCAGCAGCTGATCTGACCCCGTGGGATCAAGAGGCCTTTTCAGGCACACCCAGAACCCCATTCAGGTCCCTGCGAAGGGATCCATTCCCAGGTTGGGGAGTCCCAGAGCAAGCTCTCCAGGCCCCTTGTGAAGACCTTTTCCTTGTAGACAGCGCTGCATTTCCTCCCCTCAGCACCGAGTACTGAGGAAGAACTGAGGTCTGTTCAAAGAGCCGCCACCCTTTGAAGACTCGCTCCTGTAACTCCAGGTCTTCGGACCCTGCTCTAGTGCCTAAGAGATTCCGAAGTGAATGGGAGCAGCACAGGTCTCCCTCGGAAGGGAGACTGGAACCAAGGGATGTACGATCCCCGAACCCATGGCAGGGCGTTTCAAATGGGTCCCACATGGCCAGTGGAGGTTTCTCGCACTTGGCATCCGAGGATCCCCAAGAAGACGAGGGGGTGGAGGGGGTGGCTTCCTTCCGAAGGGTGCTGAATTTGATCCGGAGACACAATGACCCACCTGAACCTCCTCCGATGCAGGCCTGTCCCCATGATACCAGCTTGGAATGGCGGTTTGGAGCCCCGAGGGAGGCATTACCTTTCCTGGTCCTCCCATATTCACCAGACATTGGGCAGCGATTCCAGAGAATTGCCACTGCCAACGCAGAACCAAAAAACCTGAACAGGCCCCACATTGCTCCAAAGCTGTTACCCTTCTCAGAGGTGAAGCACAGGTGCTTTTACACCCAGGAAGGGACTTCCCAGGGACATCAGCCTGCGGAGAGTAACTTGGCTGCCCTGACCCCCGGCTCCATGGTGGATAGGCTCTCAGGAAGGACCGCAGGCTTCACAGTTCAAGGGCGCAAGCCATGGAAGCGTCCACATGCATCGTTGGGCACACGGCTTCGTGATTAGACCTCTGGTCCACGGCTGTTGTGTCATTCGCCTTGGAGAACGACGTCAGGAATGACCAGGCCAGGGAGCAGTTTCTAGAGTTAGCGGTCTCTGGGACACGAGCGGTAGCTTTCTTGGCGGGGCAGTCGTATACCGCAGCGTCAAACGGGGTTCTACAAAGGAGGGACACGGTTCTTAATAGGTTGCCTAGGCAATTCCCAGACAGAGAACTACGGGCATTGAAGGATGCCCCTATCGCCAGAAAGGCCCTCTTCCCAGAGGACATGGTGGAAGAGGCCCTAGATAAGTGGAGGAAGGAAAGGCATGATGCAATGCTCCTCAGGGACCTCTCATCTTCGTTGGGTGCTTCAGCACGCCCTCCATACCACCCCTAATAGCACCATAAGCCCAGGACCCAGCCAAGTGGGCGACCTCCTGTGCCTCATGCCATAAACCCATCCTCGTCCCGGTGGGCCCCCCCGTCAGAGCCCCCCACAGGAGGACAGAGACCAGCACCTAGAGGCAGTAATAGCAGAGCCCCAGCCAATCGAGGGGCACGTGGTGGCCAATTCTTCAAGAAGAAGTAGGTGGCGAGGCCTCTCTCCTTGGTACTCTACAGGGGTAAGGGGATGCCTCATTGCAAGGTGGAGAAATTGGGCAAAGGAAGGGGCAGAGCAGTGGACGGTTCAAGTGTTGAGGGACGGCTGCCGAATCCCCTTCAAGGACCCCACACCTCCTTTGGTTTCAGGACTCGAGGTCTCTCCGCTACACCCCAAGGAAGAAACATGGCGTAGAGCCTTAGATGGTGAGGTTCAGGACCTCCTCTCCAAAAGGGCCATCCAAGTGGTACCCCCAGAACAGTCGGGCACCTTCAACCGCCTAATCCTGGTGGAGAAGTCCTCCGGTGAGTGGCGACCAGTAATAGACCTCTTGGCCCTCAACTGTATTGGCCAGGCAGGTCCTAGCAGTCATCAGGGAAGGGGACTTTATGAATATTTTCAAATCAAAGTACACCTCTCCACGAGGAAGTTCCTCAAGTTCAAGTGGGGAGAAATAGTCTTCTATTTCCGCACTCTCTGCTTTGATCTGTTGACCACCCCTCAGGTCTTTACATGAGTCTTTTTCCTTCATAATTCTTATGAAGAATGAGTTATTAAATATATGTAATTTGATATCTTTGAATCTTTTCTGAGTTATTGAATTTATGCAGTTTAATATCTTTTAATCTTTTCTGAAATAAAAGACAGAAAAGTAAATTTTTGGCAAAAAAGTGGGGGAGGCCTATAGTCCCCCAGCCTCCACTACTCCTACGACCAGGAGAGTTATTTTTGGTAACTTACACAACAAGACCTTTCTGGTTCCACTCATGACACATCATTTGAGAGACAGACTATTTTGATTCGCTTCATGAAACATTATTCAAGAGACACGCCTCCTTGGTTCTGCATATGAACCATTATTTGAGAAACATAACCTTTTGGGCCGGTTCATCACACATTATATGAGAAACAAACATCTTTTCTTCTGTTCATTACATATTTGAGAGACCGATCATTTTGGTACTCCTCAATAAACATCATTTGAGAGATTTATATATTGGGTTCTGCTCATGACAGTATTTGGGAGGCATAGCTCTTTAGTTCTGTTGATAACACATCATTTGATAGACAGACCTTTTTGGTTCGGTTCATTACACATCATATCAGAAGCTTGACTTTGTTTTTGTATGTAAAACATCATTTGGCAGATATACCATTTTGGTTCTAGACATGAAGCATTATATCAGAGACAGGCTTTTATGGTTAAATTGGTTAAAAAATTTTGATAGAACTGTTTACTTCTGCTAAATACACATTAGTAAAGCATCATGCCTCTTTGGTTGTGGTCATTGGACATTATTTCAGTAACAGATACATTAAAGAGATTGTTATTAATACAACACCCGCTGCAATAAGTCAAATAAGATCAAATTGTAGTCATGAAAAGCTGACCGATGTCTTCAAACAAATAGAAAAATGGTTAGCCAAGTCAGACACCACCATCACATACCAAACTCAGGAGACTCAACTGAGGTCATCCTTCAGTATGCCTCCAACCCTCAGAGCCAGTATATTTCTGGACAATAAAGGAATGGCAATAGTAGAGCAACTGCCCACACATGTTCACAAGCAAATCTGACAACTATTGACAATACCCACCAATGAAGCCCAACAAGAAATAATGCTGGACCTAGTGCATGTAGTCCTCCTGACGAAATTATTGTGTGCCTTTTCTTAATATTCTGGGTATGGGGATTCCAAAAATGCAAGGTTCAATTTTTATTGCAACATTCTTAAAGCCGCCATCTTGGCTTACAAAATGGCCACTACTGTATTCTGAAAAATAGCAATTTTTTTCTATACGCAGCAGCCACAAGCATAATTTCAAGTATGTACCTCATGCTTTTGACTTTAGATAGCTGAATGTACATATCTTAGCATATAATGATATGTTATAAAAGACGGACCTTTTACTTCTGCTCCTGATATATTATAAAATGAAAGGCCTTTTACGTTTGGTAATAATACATTATCTGGGGGATATGCCTTTTATTTTGTGTCATTATTTGGATGGTGGACATAGGTAGTTCTACTCATGGTACATCAATTCGGTGATAGACCTATTTATTTATTCATAAAACGTTATTGGGGTGACCTTGCTATTTAGATTTTCTCAAAACCGGAGATGGTGCCGTTAAATTCTTCCCATAGAACATTTGTCAGTGACAAATTCATGTAATTTTATTCATGACACATTAAATAGTTGACAGACCCATTTATTTTTCCTTATGACAGTATTTGAAGGATGTATTATTTTGTTGTTTTACCCATTCTGCTCTCGACACATATTTTGAGTTACGGACCCATGTAGTCTTAAGGCCGATTCACGGGACCCGTTTTCTTTCCGACAGGCTGGCCGTCGGTTAAGCGGCGTCTAGCTTTCTTACGTGTATTCAAATGCAACTGTTCACACGACCTGTTAAGCTGACGGTGGCCCTCAGTCGTCAGCCGTCCGAGTCGGCTCGGCTTCCTTTCCAAGAAACCACGGCCGGTTTGACGGCCGTTAGCCAACCGTCCCAACCAACAGGTGGATGATATTTCATGTGAACGTGGACCTGTATCGTACCCGTTCGTTTCCTGGCCTACAACCCCGACTTTTCCTCATTGTATAGAGTCATAGAAATTAGTTAGTTTGTTGTTGGCACCATGTATGAGAGGTTAATTGAACTTGTTCAATGGTATGAGGAGATGTTTGACATGGCAAACAAGATGTATAGAAATAATTTACATAAAGAAAAGATATAGAAAATAACTGGAGATGTATTAAATAAAACAGGTGAGTTTTCCATAATTTTAATATTCTTGGCATGGTACAGTTGGCTTCATGAATTCCGGTACAAAAAACCATAGACTACCTATGTTAATGAGTATCGAAAATCTTGGAGGCAACTGTACATAGTGTATAATGAAGTTGCATAACTTATTTTATCAACACAGTTATCAACCAACATCTTACAGTGTCAAATTTATCGTAATTTAATCTATCCTCACGTGACAGTCTAAGTAAACAATGAAAACTGCGCGCGGGTAAACGGATAGGGACAGCCTCGTGTGAATGTACAACATTTCGACGGTGGTTTGCCACTGGCCAGCCTGTCGGAAAGAAAACGGCTCGTGTGAATCGGCCTTTACTCATGACGCCTTAAATTACGGACGAGCCTATTTATTTATTCTATTGATACTTTATTTGTATGATTTATACATTTAGTTCTGCTCGTGACGCATTACTTGAATGATGGACTCATTTAGTTGTCCTCATGACATTATTTTGGTGATTGGCCAGTTTAGTTCTTCTCATGATATAATGTGAGTTGGAAGACCTTGCTATTCTACTACTGGCACTTCAAGAGAAAGACTCGTTTATTTATATTCATGGCAAATTAATGGGTGATGGATCCGTTTACTTCTGTTCATGACACATCATTTGGATGACTGACTATTTCAGTTTTGGTCATGACAGCTAATTTGAGTAACAGACCCTTGTAATTTGGTTAATGAAACATTACTGAAGTCATGGACACGTATATTTATTATCATGAAAAATTATTTGCTGATGGATTTGTCTAGTTCTATTTATGACATTATTTTCGATTTAGGTCAGTTTTGGGTAACTTATCCCTTTATGACATGTTCATGACATTATTTAGGTGACGGCTGTGTTTATATATGTACTTCACATTATTTGGGAGACAGGCTGTTGTGATTCTACTCATGATATATTATTTGGATGGTACACGCTATTTTTTATCCTCTCTCTCTCTCTCTCTCTCTCTCTCTCTCTCTCTCTCTCTCTCTCTCTCTCTCTCTCTCTCTCTCTGACAGAAATCATTACTTCTCCACATAGTGTATTTATCCATATGGTGAACAGCCATGACATTATAAATATTATAGACCTACCCTTTAGCTCATTGAACTCGTTTGTATTATTTTTTTTCTGTTGGACTCCATTTTTCATTATTTCTGTCTATGCTTGAAAATTATTCAGCGTTTTGAAACGTCTCTCAAGCTCTTAATAGAGCATTTTGTCCCTCGAATATTGCTATTCAATGTAACTCCTCTAGTACAGACTAATCAGACTGCTTAGGTCTTATTCTATTAATATTTATAAAAATCAGTGTTGTAAAGCTGATTCCAATTTCCATTTTTAAGTCTTTCCCTTTAGTGTTTTGCTGCTGCTGCAATATAAAATAAAACCTCTTCCGTCGCCTTTACAACTCCCTTCTGCGAAGTTTTGTCCCTCAAATTTCTGATATCTGAAAATGTTAGAATTTTAAACCACTCTAAATAAAGACAGGGATCCAAGACTTATTTTTTTTTTACCAGCGGAGGGACTGTGTATAATACTTTGCAACAGAATTTAACATGAGGCCTTTCATACCAATGCCCTAGGGAATACTGATAATACCCTGCATACATTTTTTTCAGGTACAGTTAACTTAAATTTTCGTCGAATTCGTAAGTAGTATCTAATACAAGACTAACTTCTTTACAACAGAATTACATTTTTAGTTTGCAAACACATTTGGGTATTCGTTTTATTTATAATACTGAATGCTTGACAAGAAACAACTTTTTTCATTTCCAGTATTGTACAGATGTTTGTTCGCTACTTCATCCTTTTTCTTCATGCCGCCAGAATATAGAATATAGTTTTTTTCTAAAGTTAAATAAAATCCTAGAGCTCATATGCTTAGGATTCATATCACTACAAATCTCCCTCTTTTCGCTCTGACTCTGCCCACACAGTATTTCCCCGAAAAGATTTAGGATATTCTAAAAAGTTCTGAAAAAAAAAAATTTAATACTATTCACATACTGTATATATTATTATTATTATTATTATTATTATTATTATTATTATTATTATTATTATTATTATTATTATTATTATTATTATTATTATTATTATTATTAACGAAAATAAAAAAAATGTTTCTCTCCATTTCCCATTTCGTGTAGCTAATAATAAAAGTAGTTGACCTCAGAGGTTTGTATTGAATTGTATTGAAAAAATTTGTAGATACTTAACGTAAATTCCGTTGCTTTTCAGGTAACTTTGTGTCCTGAATCGGTATTTTCAACACCCTTATATTCCCTTTTTCATTAAGTGTGATGTTGTTTGTACTAACGCTAATATTAATAATCAATAGGTTCTTCTCGGTCTATATATCTGCTAAATAGAGTATTGTTGTTATCTAACGGTTAACTGATTCAAATAATGTTTCTCCTCGTGTCTACTTTACTATTTGTTACTTGTACCAAGAAGAAGATCGAAATCATATCCACTTCCTGCTAAGTGGGCAACACTAGCCAAGTTGTTCAGTCCTTCGATTCATAACTTGACAGAAAGAGGTGTAATTTTCTTCAAGTTTATTGTTTGTGTGACCGTGACCGTGATATTCGATTCCAACTGTCCTGACTATGCATTCACTCAAAGGTAAGGAGAGTTAAATTCCATTCTACCGTGATTTCTGAAGGTACACGAGTATTCAAACCCGGGAGTATTAAATAAATTAGAAAGACTAGGTGATTTAGAAGGACACTGTCCCTGGTGTTGTGATGTCGAGCCGAATAATTTTGTCTTGTG
>NC_090732.1:111641351-111643851 GCF_036898095.1 Palaemon carinicauda
ATCTCCATCTACCCCTCATCATGATCTCATCCACATATGGTACTCGAGTAATCTTTTTTTTAGTTACTTTTTTAATCTTGTCGTGCCATTCAACTCCCAATATCTTTCTTAGGGCTTTGTTCTCAAAACTACAAAATCTGTTGGAGATTGTTTCATTGTCATACCATGACTAATGTATATAGAGTAACACCAATCTCACTAAACTGATATATAGTCTGATTTTCATGTAATTTCAGGCGATTTGATTTCAAAATTTTCATTACCCTAGTCATTGTTTGATCTTCTTTTTTCAGTCTTTCACTAAACTCTAATTCTAAAGACCGTGTATTGGAGATAATAGTTCCTAAATACTAAAGGATTCTACCTCATTAATAATTTTTCCCTTACTAGGCTATTTCATCTTCCATTGCATACTCTGTTCTCATCGTCTGTCTTTCTTCTATTTATCTTCAGCCCAACCTCTTGTGATATTCCATGCATTCTGGTAAGCGAGCATTGCAAATCCTGTAGTGTTCTGCTAACAAAGACAGCATCATCAGTGTACTCTAGGTCTGCTAAATTCCTATCACCAATCCAGTCCAATCCTTCTCTACTATCTCCTACTGTTTTACGCATTACAAAATCCATGAGGAGGATAAACAACATAGGTGATAACACATTCCCTTGAAGCACTCCGCTGTTCACTGGAAATTCATTTGATAAGACTCCAATAACATTAACTTTGCAATTGCTTTGCTCATGTAAAGACTCAATCAAAGTTCACATATTTAAGAACTCCATAATAACGCAGGACTCTCCACAAAATTGGCCGGTGCACACTATCAAAGGCTTTTTCATAGCCCGCAAATGCCATTAAAAGTGGATACTATATTCTACGCATTGCTGTATAACATGTCTCAAAACTAGAATTTGGTAAGTGGAACTTCTACCTTTTCGAAATCCTGCTTTTTCATCTCTCAGCTGTTCATCAATCTTTCTTTTGGTGATAATTGACGTAAGTGTTATGCCTCTGTAATTATTGTAACCAGTCAGATCTTTTTTTTTTTTTTCTTCTCCCCAACACTCCCAACTCCCATTCGTCAGGTTTTGCCTCTTCATGTCACATTCTACAAAATAATCTTGTAAGTAGTCTGGTATTCACTTCATTTTCGGCCATTATCATCTCGGCAGTTATTCCATCTTATCCAGGGGCTTTCCATCTCTCTTGTTTTTTAGTATAGCTTCGACTTCATTCATGGGGGACATCATGGTCCTCATCAGCTTCAGGTTTATCAATCAATATATTCCCTTCATATCTCCTATTCATACTCTCACTTAAGTGTGCATCTAGCGTTGTCTTCGTCTTCTGTTGTGATAATAGATCCATCTCTTTTTGATGGGTATATGCGTCTTTCTTGCCCATAGAGATTTAATTAATAATTCTACGAGTTATTCTTACATCTTAGCCACTTCCTGAATTCAT
Organism: Palaemon carinicauda; assembly: GCF_036898095.1. Classification (NCBI taxonomy): domain Eukaryota; kingdom Metazoa; phylum Arthropoda; class Malacostraca; order Decapoda; family Palaemonidae; genus Palaemon; species Palaemon carinicauda. The sequence goes on from NC_090732.1 coordinate 111,642,814, forward strand.
ACCTTTTGTCAGCCACATCTGTCTAAATATTCTCTCCAGTAATTCCTCGATTTTCTTTCTACCTCACTATCACTTGATGACACCAAGAAGAGAAAAGACATTAACCGAGTGGAGAACTATAAATAGTTATTGTTACTAGCAAAGTTCAAATCAAAGCAGTGCAATATGAGAATTATAGCTTGCTATACTATTCTACTAGTTAATCTTAAATCTGTCATTAATGTAAATCACAAATAGTAATGGCACAAGGACTGATCATTGAGGTTCTCCGCTTGTAACAGCTGCCCACTGAAGCTTTTCCATTGATTGCAGCTCTGTGTTCTGTTTGTTTATCCCATCTTTGATCCATTCAGCTGGCTCGTCAATGATACCTAGTGCTCTAATTTTGACCAGTGATTTTTTACGAGAAACTTTGCCAAAAGTTTTTTTTTTTTAAAAGTGGTTAGGTATATGATGTATATTGCCCTTCTTTTGTCATAAATACTAAACATGTTGTGGGGAAATTCCAATAGATTTTTCACACCATCTCATTTGTCTAAAACCATCTTGGCTGTCTATCAGAAGTGTGTTTTTCTCTACATGTTCTACCATTGAATCTATTATAATTAATTAAAAACATTTGCAAGGCACTGTAAAGTTAGACACACAGGTCTGTAGTGGTCAGGTTCTGCTTCTGGTCACTTCTTATAGATTGGAGGAACATTGCCTAGTTTCCATCCTTGTGGAGTCTTTCGTTGCCTGTCTTTCGGATCTTTTAGTAAAAGTGTGCGGTTATCTTTCCTAGTTGTATAATCTATCTCGGATGAATACCATCTGGACCTGGTGCCTTAGACTTATTGAATCCTTTTATTTTATTTTTTTACATTCATTGTAAAGGTGATTATATTTAATGGTTGTGGCCCTTCATACCTGATAGCTGGTTCGGGGAGAGAGAGAGAGAGAGAGAGAGAGAGAGAGAGAGAGAGGGGTCTGTGCACGCTAATAAAAACAGCCAATAGTTTAAAATAATGTGATAGGAAATTGTTAGCAGAAATAAAC
>NC_090732.1:111646351-111671351 GCF_036898095.1 Palaemon carinicauda
ATATATATATGCATATATATATATATATATATATATATATATATATATATATATATATATATGCATATATATATATATATATATATATATATATATATATATATATATATATATATATATATATATATATACATACATACATACATACATTTATATATATATATATATATATATATATATATATATATATATATATATATATATATATATATATATATATATATATATATATACATACATACATGCTATTTGCTCATATGTAGATTAATGGTGGCTGTAAAATTTGGAGGGATGTGACTGGAATGAAAAACGAATAAGTAATTAGGAATATTTTATGCTGCAGTGATGCAGGAGAGCGAGAATAAAACTTATTATGAGCTGAAGAGGGGAAAATTAAAAGTTGAAAAGAAAGAGTGAGATTGAGAGCAGACAAGAAGTCATGTTAACGCGCCACAGCAGTCGAGATCTCTCGACTACCCAGTTGCGGACTTTCATTTTGTTCTGTCACAATCTCCAACTGCCTGAGGCTGCCAATAGCTCTTTGGCTTGCAAGGAATATATCACATAACTTTAATACCAAGGAATATATAACACGTTTTTTACCTCAAATATTTGGATCCCACTTAGGCAAGACATTTCTTTATTTGTTCATTAAAATCTTAAACAATCGGGCAGATGAAACTCGTGGTATTTCACCAGGGACTGGTCTTTTGAAATGTACTAAAATATAGCTTAAAATAAAATCTTTTTAGAACATAATTAACAATAGATATTTATAACAACTTGTACTTCAACATTTGCTATCGTGAAATTCCTATTTGTTTGACACTTATTGCCCCATGAAGAAAATCTTTGGAGTGAGAGATTACTGTGTGTTTTGCGTTTAGTTGGTGGGAATTACCCCAATAACGCATCTTCTGGACCATTACCGGAAGAGTATTGACAGTTAAAAGCACTACAGAATGGCTTTTGGAAAGTTTGTAACCCTCTCAATCACAATTTGATAACATCAAATGTGATTTTAGTCTTTTTAAGTGTTCATAAATATAGGCATCGTGAGAATAAAGGCATTTAGAGTAAATCAAATGATTAAGGCATGCATGCTAGCTTAAGTTTAACTCACAACATATATGTTTGTTATATTAGCTTTTTAACATTATCAAACTTGAGTCTTTGTACGCAAATACACAAAAGGACCAATGGAAGAGATAGCATTGTTTTGAGGACTTGTGCTATAACGTGTGCTCTTTCCCTTGTAGTCCATAAGAAATTATAACCATTATTTGAGTGAAAAAAAAAATCAGCGTATCTATTGTTTGTATGTATTTATGTATGCATGATTGCGTGTTCATTAGTAAGCATAATGGTGGATGTTTTGAGACAGCCAAACATTATGTATATAATGTAGTTCCAATGTTTTTAACAGATTCGTTTGAGCGTCGTTCTTTGGTGTTTGATATTCGTTCTTTACAGTTCTTGTCACATGTTCAGAAGCTTATTTCATTTGTACGAATTACATTTAAGTAGTTGTGTTCTTATATTCGGTAATATTTTCCCTGAAAATTTTAAAAGAATATTTTTTGCGATATTTGTTTTTGAGATATATGTAATAATTCGCGTGATATGTAACATATATCGACTAAACTTTCGCCTTTAAAGGAAAGTCTTATAAGGTTGGGTTACAGTTACACGTTGGCGTAAGCATAGAAGCAGCACACTTGATTGCATCCTTGAGGCGGATAAGGTTCCTGTTTCAGAATTGAATAAGTATAATGGTTGGGTGCGTTACTTGAGCCTCTGGGAAATTAATCGCCCACATCTTAAGGCACTGACTTTGTCCTGGATTTATCGCAAGACCCTTAGGAAGGGTGAACTTAACCTTTACGTTGCTAGTATCCGAATGACTAATTATCTTTATTATTTAGGGGACTCTAAAACAACTTTTAAATTAAAGAGTTTTTCTACAACAGGATTTAAGATACAGGGGTCACTCATTGTTGCTCAGCTGTTGGCATTTGACGGTTACCACGACCCTACCGCTAAGTTAGTTACAAGAATTGATTAAGCAATTCAATTTCTCGTTTTTCGTGGTCTTAAGAAAAACCAGTTCGGGTAATGCTTTTTAAGGAGGTAGACCTCCTCTCCCCACACGCACAGCAACATTAAGGTCTCCTAACGATGAAAATCATTCACGGTCCATGGAAAGCTTAAATTTAGGGCAAAATCGTCTTTTAATTCGTATCCGCTTGTCTTCGCTCATCAAATAATACAGTATGCACCGTATGTGGACATTCAGCACCGTTGAGATTGTTCGGTATAGACATTTTATTTATTACACGAAATTATATGTAATCCATTATAATACGCAGCAAATGCAATTTAGTCTGTAGGAAGGTTATTACAGAGTTCTTACAATGAGTAAGTAATAGAAACTACAATGTAGGGAAGCTCTTCTCTCTCTCTCTCTCTCTCTCTCTCTCTCTCTCTCTCTCTCTCTCTCTCTCTCTCTCTCTCTCTCTCTCTCTCTGATTTTTTTGTTTCCTTTCTATTTAATATGTATATTACATTACGGGTCGTTCCTATTTTGCAGAAATGCCATTTCTAAGAGAGCTAAAATTAACTTTTGATTTGGTTATTAGGCCTATATGTTTTATAGCGTTATTTGAATTATACTGTGATACTATTTTGATTTCTTTATATTCAACCAATGATTAACCACATTAATTTGGTAATAAACCACTTCCGAACAGAACGTCTAAGAGAGGGAAACCATTTTTTATTTTTTATTTTTTTTGCTTTTGATAATTAATCAAAACCCATATTTTTATTATTATTATTATTATTATTATTATTATTATTATTATTATTATTATTATTATTATTATTATTATTATTATTATTATTATTTGGCACCCTGGTTGGAGAAGCAGAATGCTACAAACCCAATGGCTCGAACAGGGAAAGTATCCCATTTAGGAAATTAAATAAGGAAATCCCAAATAAACTATATATAAGTGATGAATAAAAAATATAAGATCTGTTAAGATCAGTAACAGCTTTAACACTATATATAAGTGATGAATGAAAATATAAGATATGTTAAGATCAGTAACAGCTTTAACACTCTATATAAGTGATGAATAAAAAATATAAGATATGTTAAGCTCAGTAACAGCTTTAACACTATATATAAGTGATGAATAAAAAAATGTAAGATATGTTAAGATCAGTAACAGCTTCAAGACTTCAGTTAGATATAAACTATTAAAGGAGGCTGGTCAACCTGCTTAAAATAAAAAGATTTAGACAAAATATAACCTCTGAAGCTCCGCTGATTCAATTGTCTTGATTTGCAAGCTCATTCCACAATATGGTCATTGCTCGAATAGAACTCTAAGAATACTGTGCAGAGCTTTGTGATGGAAAAAACATAGCTTCTAGAATTAACTGCATATCTGCATACCTGATACTACGACAAGATGGTACAATCCGGGAAGATCAGAATACAATGGATGATCTGAATTATGAAAAATCTTACGTAACATGCATAAAGAACTAAATGAACGACAGTGCCAGAGATTAATGTCAAGATCAGGAATAAGAAATTTAATAGACCGCAAGTTTTGTTCAACAAATTGAGATAAAAGTCAGCAGCTAAAGACCAGACAGCGAACAATACTCGAAACAAGGTAGGAGTGAATTGAAAATATTTCCTTAGGATAAACTGATCCCCGGAAATCTTGAAAGACTTGCTTAAAAAGTTTTTTTTGCGCAATTGAAGAAGAAACTGACCGAATGTTTTTTTTTTTTTTTTTTTTTTCAAAAGTAAATTTGCAGTCAAGATCACACCTAGAATTCTAAATTAGTATTTAAAGAAAGTCAATGCAAAGATCTGGATGTTGAGGAACTAATGCCTGCGACGAACTTACAATAATTTTTTTTGAGTTGGAGAGGGGAGTTAATTTCTTGTTCCATAAATTGCACCACGCACTAATTTTAGCTTGATATCTAATAACGAGTTCTGCAACCATAAGTCTATATTCTAGAGATTGAATTGATACAGAGAGATTATCATCTGCATATGCTATGAGCCTGTTTTCCAGGCCAAACCACATATGTGTATGTAGTATGAAAAGTAAAAGTAATAGGCTGAGAACACTACCTTGAGGAACACCAGATATTACATTCTTACAGTTACTATGGTCCCCATTAACAACTACCCTATGCAATCTATTACATAGAAATTAATTAATGATGCTAAGAAAATACTCGCCTAATCTCAGCTGTTTGTTTGAAAATAAGAGCCTCATAATTAACGCAGCTGAAGGCATTACTAAAATCAAGGCCAGTCATGCGAAGTCAAGGGAATTCTGTACAGCATTGGAAATTTTAAGAAAGACATCACATGCTTCAAGGCCTTTCTGAAAGTCAAGCTGCAAGTTAAGGAAAAGATTGTTACCTTCGGCTTACCTATTTAGACTTTTTGCCAAAAAGACGTCGTAAAACTTTAAGTAGTATGGGAGTTAGGGAAATTGGGCTGCAATCAGCATAATGTTAATCTGAAATTCTCCGTAAAAACATATGGTTCTCAGCTGTATTTTAGTAATGAAGGCGACCGTAATTTTTACCATACTTTATCATCTTTACGGGTTGATAATTGTAATATCAGTCCCTAACGTCAATATATCCGTTTCTAAAGCTTTAAATACCTAGCAAAATGTATTCAGGAACCCTTACCTTTATTTATTTATTTTTTTATTTTTTTTTTTTTTTTTATTTTTTTTTTTTTTTTTTTTTTTCCACATTTTTGAAGTGTAACCCGTACTCCAACATGTGCAAGATGAACTCTCCTTACTAACTTGCGAAGAATAATAGACAACTTAGGAGCTAAACAATCAGATGTCTTTATAAAGCAAAAAAAGGGGGAAAAGTACCATTTGATCCTACTCCATAAGCATCAAGTTCCAGTAAGAACGTTTTAATTTCATCGTACCAAAAATCTAAACTAGTTCTTCAAGTCTCGTGAAAAAAGAAATGAACATAGTGACTTCTCCATTCAAGTCCAAAATACATTATAACCTTGAGAGTACCTTTTAGTTCTCAAGAGACAGGTTCTCAGAATTTAGTTTGCTACCCAAGCCGTTGCTTCAAAGTCAACTCTAGGTTATGATTAAAGATTAAATGAAATATTGGAATATAACTTTATCCATAACTTTTATACTCTACAATATATTCTTCCTTTATAACCTACATACACCTTTGATGGAGGTGATGTGTAAAGTGTACTAAAGATCACGGTCCTAAAAAAGTTTAGACAAAATTCCTTTTACTACCATAAGACAAAGTTTCACCTACATTTTTTCTTTTCTTTTTAAAGATTCCACTGCTATCTTCAGGTATTGTTATAGAGTACTGAATTCCCAACTACGCAACTCATGTAGTTCCTTAAAGTTAATTTCTATACGTAATTCATCTTTTGAAGATCAATGAAAGAAAACGTGTCCTAGTGTCTGAAGGCTCTCTAAGGAGTTTTGTTTGTCAAGGTTCTATTTTCTTTACGGGAATAAGCATATTGATGGAATATTTAACAAAGGAATTCTGTGGGGTGGATTGTTTAACAGGAGTGTTTTCTAAAGTGTTTATATATATATATATATATATATATATATATATATATATATATATATATATATATATATATATATATATATATATATATATATATATATATATATATATATATATATATATATATATATATATATATATATATATATATATATTTAAGCATACATCATATAAACATTATACATACATATTGTACGTAGGAATATTTTTTCACTTAGCTTAATTGTTTTGGACTAAACATTCATAATTGTAATTTCGTAAAAGGAAAAAAAAGCGCGAATGCCGAGTTACAGAAAATGAAATATAAACTTTTACAGGGCTAATCTGTGCTAATATGAAAATATACTTATAAATAACAATGTTAATAATGGTACTCCCTTAATTGACTTTCATTTTAACATTAGAAATTAACTCAAAAATGAAATAGAACGTTAAAGTGATATATATATATATATATATATATATATATATATATATATATATATATATATATATATATATATATATATATATATATATATATATATATATATATCTTTTTTTTCTTTTTTTTTTTTAGATTTTATAGACATTTCTTTGCATCGGGCAGTTGGGTCGTGACTCCAGTGAATCTGCTTCGTTTTAAAATCTATTTTGATATGACAGGTAGTTTTATCCTATACTCTCTCTCTCTCTCTCTCTCTCTCTCTCTCTCTCTCTCTCTCTCTCTCTCTCTCTCTCTCTCTCTCTCAGATCCATCATCATATTACAGAATTCTGTAGTGTAACGGGAAAATTTAAATAATTCTAAATAAGGTTTACATAATACTACTATAATTATTAAAAAGAAATTCTTATACGTGTAATAAGTAAGAAACACGTTGTTACGTATAAAACGCATCCATATCAAGTAATAAAATAAATACGTATGCACGTTATTAAGTAACAAAACACGCACGTACACTACTAACTAAGAAAGCTTTACTACCTCGGTATAAATCCACATTTAGTATGATTGCCCACAATATACTGCATATTATGGAGGGAATGCGTAGCCACATGCGGCTAAAATCATCATAATTATGATAACTGAATAGAGTAAGTGCTCTTAATATATGTTACTCGAGATAGATTTGAACTTCTATCCCTTTGTGTATCAACTGTTTAAAGGCAATGAAAGACACTCAAAATTAGATTATTATATATGGTTTTATAGTTCAAGACTAGAAAAAGTTTCATGTTGGTATAACAATGTTTGGTATCATTGTAAAAAATAATTGAAATGTCAGTCATTTTCCAATTTTTCCCAGTTAATAATTAGGTAAATGACATGTTAACTTATTAATCATAAACCGATGAAAATCTCACGTTGATTTTCCTGGATTGTTATTCTTAAAATAAAATTATCAAATTTATCAAAGAAACGTTGAAATACATACATTAATTGGTTTGTTTATTATTCATAACCGAACGACAGAACAATTATTATAGTTATGCTAAAACAAATAGAAATAGGCCTAAACATCCGCAAACAACTTGGTTCCGGGATTCCAGTCTGGGGCGTACGTTGTCCCGATTAAATATTTAACGTCCCCGGCAGCAGATTAAAGGAACTTCCCACTGCAAGGAAGGGCTGCTGGATATGACGTAATGCAGTGGATACATAAACCAGCAATAGTCCTTCTGGTACTTAATGTTCTTGTTAGTTTTGGTCCTTTCTTTTTTCTCTCTCTCATTTCAAACTGGGATGTGTGGTATCGACTTCTTTGTGAAAGTATTCAAGGGTTTGAGTAATTTGTCGCAATTTTTCTTGAGCTTACATTTTTTTTTCTTTTTTGGGTAAATGCAGGAAAAGTGTAAGACGACTTCTCGATTTTGTCAAGGAGCAAACGAAAAATTTTTATTGTCGAACTTCAAAAACTTCCATAAGCATAAAATTTTTCTACCTAAAATTTCGTAACATTTTCTTTAGTAATTAGTTGTCCCTGTCGTTTCCTTTAACATTGGAAGTTTTTTTTTCTTTCTTTCTTTCTTTTCCTTCTCGAATGTGGTTGTGCGGAAGGACCCTCTATTCTGTTGTAAGGGATGGTTGGTTTATTTTAGCATGCAACTGGTTCTTGTGTTTATCGTTGTCATTACTGTCATTATGTATATTGAAATAGCGAAGCTTGATGCTTAAAAGTAAAGAAAACTTAAATGTAGCCGTTTAATAGCTATCGTAGCACTGCTCTGTATTTTCTTGGTATCCACCCATCCAAGTACGTTAGGTGGAGGTTTACAACGATTATCTTCTGCTATGGAACTAATTTATAAGCGGTATTCTTCTTTAAACAGTTCACTTTTTATACATGAATGATCCTCCAGACAGGTCCCTGTTACTAAGTCTCCGGCTTATTATACAATGACTCTTTATGCAAGATATTCTGAATCTACTGAAATCGCTGTAATTTCTTCTAGTGGAAATGCAATGTTGCCACCATGTGTTCCAAGCTTCTGTAACATGACATTTTATCAGTCTAAACGTGTTAGAGTAAATATAGAATAACATATAATTGAGCCTCTGTTCAAGGGACCCGGGGCAATTTTCTTAATCCCTCTGTTGCACATTGCATATTTTTCTTTTGTATTTGATGTTCTGATAACTAAAGTACTTGAAAAATCAGCAGATTTTCATAACGAAAAGTAAATTTCAGCTGAAAGTTTGTGCAAGCCATGATGCATCTATTTGTCATTTGCACTTTCTAAAGTAATAATTATGAAGGTCTAGAGAATTATTTTCATGTAATAATTCCAAGGTAGAAAATTATGATTTTTTTTTCTTTTTTTTTATTACAATTTTGGGGATAAAAAATCCTCCCCCCCTCCCCCCAGGACTTTATGGTGTTCGGTTCGTATAGTGTCATACATATATAGTATGTATGCCATTCTGAATAAGTGTTTCCCCTCCGCAGGCAATACATCAGAACATTTTCTCCCGCAAGATTACCATCCCTAAGATTGTAGGTCTTTGAAGTTTGTTGAGAGAAATTAATGATAGACGTCCGCTAACGTTAAACATATATCCATTTATTTAATGAAAGTGGATGGTTTCCACAGCAAATTTGACGCAGTTTCTAAATCTAGGTTATCAATCTATTATAATAACTGGTAACTAATTATCTTATTCATATAGTAGTTCCAAGTCTTTTTCTTTTCCTGATTCTTATTACAATATACAAGTTTAAAATTGCCAGATAAAGTGATTCGTATTTAAGCTGAAACTTGGGGTTTCCTGGACTAATTATAATATCAAAGTGAATGCAAGATTTTTTTCTTAGATTACTAACTTTTTTACATTCTCCGCAAGTAATAACCACCTAACCTTATCACAAAACAACGGAGCAAGTGGAATGAATATACATCCCAGTGCAATTTCCCAGAGAAAATAGTTTCGGGCAATAGAATAGAAGCAAATATTCGGATGTCATTTCCATACTGCCGTTTTACACTCTTTATTTTTGCCCACTTGATTTTGTGTGTAACTTTTTTATTTATTTATTTATTTTTTTTTTTTTAATTTTTTTTTTTCCTTGGAAAATGTATGAACTCGACTGGATATTTTAATAGTACATCTTAATGTGGTTACTGTGACGTTCTCATTATAATTTTGACATATTTGTTTGTCACCCTGTCTTTACGTCTGTACACAGATGAAAGAAATAGGTTTTTTTGGAATTTGTTTCTTGTGCTATGATTTTAACCAACTGTAATTTTTCATTTTGTCGACTTTTCTTATTGGCATATTCCTTATTTTTGTGTTTTGTTTTCACAGTTGTAGGGTATTTGGTGAATCTAAGCTCCGTTTTTACTTTCATTTACTTAATCATTGTCATCGTTAGTAAAATTTAGACTTATCAAAATATGTGCATTGCTGCTCCCTTAAGATCCTTCGCCCACATAAACTTCAGTATCAATATTTTCAACCTGTTTCTTACATTTGTTAGTCTTTTGTCCTTCCATGACTTAAGAGATGTAAATAGGGCTTCTCTAGAGGAAGTCTTGTCCTCTCTATTTCTTATCTCTTCAAGCATATAACTGAATAAGGTTAATCATAGGCACGTGACTGTTTTCTCATTGGCTTTATACTCAACACAGCGAGATATGGACTATTGGGGAGGGTACCTGGTTTTAAATGGATTCCCCAATTGGTGCCACGTCTCCACCGATTGCCAGGCCGGTTTCTTCTTTTATCTATCGTTTCCTTTCTCTCTATTTCTATATAAGTTATGCGTTTCTGAAATTGTATCCGAAATTATTCTAATTAGTGTTACACTACCTTTGAGCTGAAATAAGTGTTTTCTGTATAAAGGTTTCCCCCATCCTAAACCTCGCATACAAGAGGGTCCCTCCCCTACTCCTATGCTAGATGCTGCTACTACACACACGCACGCACACTGATACATGCACACTCATGATGGGCTGTTCCCCTGCTTCAAGTTCGTCATTTGGACACCTTCATAGCCAAGCTAAAGCAGTTACCTAAAATGTGAATAGATACTTCTTTGGAGAGAGAGAGAGAGAGAGAGAGAGAGAGAGAGAGAGAGAGAGAGAGAGAGAGAGAGATTTGTGGAGACGTGGCACCAATGATGGAATCCATATAAAACCAGGACCCCTCCCTATTGTCCAATTCTTGCTTCGTTAAGTATAGCTGAAAAAGGAAATTTTTTCATGACTATGTTGACGAATATTTATCTTTATCATAATTTGTTTAAAAGGAAAATGATAATCCAGCCAAAGAACTTTTTTCCGGGCCAAAGCTATCAAAACACAACCGATTGATTCTGCTTTGTTTATACAGTATATGATTGCTTGTAGATAACTATAGAAAACGGTGATGGAGTTTTGTCCTCGCCTCCACATTTTTTTTTTTTTTTTTTTTTTTTTTTAATGGTTGCCATACATAAAAAGTGAATATCCAATAAGAACAATATTTCCTGTCAACCTGAACGATAGGTACAAGTGGTATTTATAAAATCAAGGTCATATTGCTGAATATAGTTAAGAAAATTGGCATGTAATTCAGTTTTAAAAGTATATTACGGAGTTGCTTGAGTTATGAAAGTCTTGTGCAATATTCAAATGGTTGGGTAGACGTTTGAGCGTTTTCTTTTGAGATGAAATTTCGGATGAAGTTCATATGCATTTTTTTTTTTTTTTTTTTTTTTTTTTAGTATGAGTGGTAAATAATATGTATTTACATCGTCTTACAGAAAATGAGTATAATAACGACCCGTAACCAAAGAGAAGGATCTAATGCAGTACTATAGTACTAGTAGCTTTATATGTTTTTCCTAAAGAAAAATATTTTCGGGGTATAAAATCTTGTCATGAAATACTTAGATGTAAAACTTGAATTGTTAACTGATCTATCCAATAAATTTATTTCTTAGGCAAGTTTTAATTTCCAGCATAATTTTTTGATGCTTGGAAATAGCCTTGTTCTCGCTCAAGTTTTAGGAGTAAATTCCTAAATTTTCTCAGCTCGTTTCTTGTTAATTGGTTTCCTCAGAAGATCAAAGGCCTCCCAGAGAGCATTAACACGTCGTAGTGAAACACACCAAGGCTCTATTAGGGATTCAAGGAGGAGGAAATGATGCTAGGAAGCTTGTGTTAGCCTTGGCTGTGGCAAATGAAAAATCGTCTCGACTGAAAAACGCAGTTGTTTGCCCGACCCGAATGGGGACACAATGGAGTGAAATTACAGTTAAGCGCCTTAGGGCAACTATCTCATTAGGTGATTTTTTAGATGCCTTGAAACTTTCATGTATTATCAGTGACGTCACGTAGCAGTTGGACCCTTAACGTGACCGTATTTTGGGGGCCGAAATTTTCCCTCTCAAGTCAGTGCGTCTTTCGTTAATGGATAAATTGCAGGTCTGCTTTCTTGAGCGGCCTAAGGGAAAGTAATTAATTTGACCTTGTGTTACTACCTTGGTAAATAAGGGGCGGAAATGCGCTGAGCTGAATTTCAAATGCACACTTTTAATAAATATAGGCAGTGAAATTTATTAGTCTAATCCTGTGCGTTTCAGCGTCACCCCCCCCCCCCTCCCCCTTGCGATTAATTTACTTTCGGACAGTCTCACTCATTATATCGCAGTCATTCGGAGACTCATTTCTGCATATGATTTCATAGGAGCGTTCTATGAAATTTTGTTTACTAGTGAAACTGAAGACTAATAATTTTATCACATTTGTTGACACTGTGATTTGATTTACAAGAAAGAATAATTGTTGGTTATTTTAGTAATGAACAATACCTTTCTCATCCTGTAAACTTTGGTAAAATTTTTTTTTTGAAAAGTGGAAAGGTTTAACTTATAAAACTTTTGCATTTTGCCTTTGGCAAACACACATAATTACTGACGAAACTGCATTGTTAAATAATATACAGGATTCTTGACATACGTAGTCTTACGGAATAGGAAGGCACTAATGCGCAGGTTCTAACAATGGCCATTAAAAACATCATCCTATGCTAGAGGTCAGTAACTGCGGAAAAAATACGAACAATGGTCGTTGGTGTAATAACGTTGAAAAGGCTCATACTTAATCAAAGTGCATTAAAGACGTTTGGGAACATTTGCTCAACTTAGTTTAGCTGTAACCTGGCTCATTGTTTTTTTTTTTTTTTTTTTTTTTTTTTTTTTTTTTTTTTTTTTTTTTTTTTTTTTTTATAATTAGTGTACAGGTAAAACTGAGATAACATTTAACGAAAAAATTTATCCTTTCCCCTCTTCATTGCTAGGTTGGAAGCATATTGGAAGGCTGTAAAAGCAGTACTAAGTTAAATGACTGATGATAAATTCCAGGGATATTTTAAAATGTATTTTTCTCAAAATGACATATTGTAGGAGTGATCTAGTGATATCACACTTTGAAAAGAAAGTTAGTTTACCGAAAACATTATATACTGTACATGGATGAAATTGGAAAGTGATACAAAAAGTCTAGCAGCATACATTTTGTATTTTATTACACAGAAGGAATACTTGCTATTATCTATTATGCCAACTCCTAGGTGGTGTAATAGGATTGCGTCGTTTACGAAATGATGATCCTAAGAAGAAAATATAGCATTGTATAAGTAAGTTGTATTTTAGTGACAGGTAAACTGAAGATCTTGTGGGGTCATAAATTGGTCTGTAAATAACCAAATTCACTCTACTCGATCGATGAATGCTAACGAGCTAAACCTATTGGGATGACTAATATGTGAATTTCAGATTCAAGAAGTTAAGAACAATATTAGAACAGTTCCACCAATATATTCATTTTCTAGATTTATTATGACTGCGGTATGTTCCAATAGCCGTTGCATAAGAACATAAAAAGGATTATGATAATCTGCCATTAGTAGGTTTTCATTACGAAGGTCAGAAATAAAGATCAACATCTGCAGCCATCGGGGTTGCATTACGAAATTAGGAAGTGATAGACATCCGCTTACAAACTTCCTTATTTTGTCAGTCCCTCCTGTCATAAAATTGACAAAATATTTTGGTTATAACTAGCTTTACAAGAAATGCACTTTATGTAGAAAAATTAAACTTTAAAATCGATTTCAGGTATTGATTACAGAATATTTGAAACAAAAGTAAGTTCACGGTAATGTTGTGTGAAGGGAAAAAATATATTTATATATGTAAGCAGACACGTTGTTCTTTATTATATATGGGAAATCATCATAGTCTACATAGAATGATAAGAACACTATTAACATCAGTGTTCATGGAATAAAGTTATTTTTTCCTAAATATGATATAGAACGAGGACCGCTAATTTGGAATTGTATTAAAAATTTGCAATTTTGCTTCTTGGAACTACCGATATCTTAACATTTCCCGTTCCAAAGGCTATATGTCTTAACAGAATGCTCGAGATAAATACGTGCCAATAAAGATGAATGCAAATGCCGACGGTCGTCAATATTCCGAGATGGCCACTTTAGCATGAAAGATAACGGTGGGGGTTGTTGCCCCCCGCCCCATTAATTCTACGCTAAACAAGATAATCCGTCTTAACCATTACCGGGGTTGCGTACTAGCTAACAATTTCTGTTAATTCGAACATAGAGTATTAATGATATGGTTTGAAATTTTTATTTTAGTTATAATAATAATAATAATAATAATAATAATAATAATAATAATAATAATAATAATAATAATAATAATAATAATAATAATAATAATATTTTTGATGATGAAAATTTGAGGTTTTTATCATGAAGACGGATGTTATGATACCATTAATATGGTTGAAAGCACTTATTCAAAGTTGCGAGTATTTGTTTTTCTCAATTCTCAAGACATTTTTTTGTTTCCTCTTACCTTCTCAGAAATATACTTTTCCTTTAATGCTGTTTTATTAGTTTTTTCTCTATGTTGCTGCTTTTACCAGACACCTGCGATCCTTTACGGGATTTAATGTTTGATTTTATCAAGGAGGGCCCTTGATCAGGGATCAACCCACACTTTTATCTTGTCTTGAAAGTTAATATACGTAGTAGCGGTTTACTGTTGGGTGTGGGCTTAACATTGACACCCTTAGGCATAAACTTTGATCCCCGAGGATCCTTCCATTCGTAATCCCGTTTTCCCCGTGTTTCCAATTACCCTGCTGCCCCTCCCCTTTTTCCCCGAGACTTTTATCCTCCCTCCGTCTGGCTGCCTCCCATATTTTAGCTGTCTCATTAGCAAAATGACTGAAAGTTTTATCCAAAAGTTAGTCAATTTATTTATGGTACAAGTTCGGTGAGGACTCTCTAGCATCAAAAGATATTTCCTATTAGGATCATTTTCCCTCGATAATATCGAAAAGTTTTCTTACCCTTCTCATTAGCCAATAAAACTGGGAACCGTAGAGGCAGTAAAGTTATGAGCATGATGTTCGAAACCTCTCCAAAGAAAATTGTGAGCTCTGGACTAAAGTGGTTATCCGCCTTCATATATTAAACGATGAAAGTTAAGAAAAAAAACATGGCTATTTGGTGTTGTTATATGAACTGATATGCCCTTATACTGACGAAACGCGCAATAAAGTACGCAAGAACAATGAGATCGACTATATTCCATTCCAAAAACTGAAAGGATTCCCGCTAGAGAACTTCGACACTGCAACGATTATAACATCAAACTTGTCGCTATTTCACCCCTCTATGCCCATCTATTCACCACTTTAGCAGGAATTTTAAGTTGTTAGGTTTCAAGATATTCTCAAGAGACTTTCCTTAATAAAGAACTTTTGATAGCAGTAGGATAGTGCCAGCGTTGTTGGAATATTCCTTAATTTGGTAATTTCAAATTCCCTCCTTTGAGAAAGTGTTAGGAAGTTTGCTCTTTACCGTATTCAAAGTGTGAATACGTAAGATTAAGGCCTAACTCGATGCCCTCTCCTACGAGGATAATGGTGCGCTTTAGCACTAAAGGTATTTGCGGTTTCTTTTGGGCCACAAGCTAGTCCAGCTTGTAGGCTTCTACTATACCGCGCTGATGCTTCCTTCCTTCCAACCTCGGTTGCATATCGTGTTGAACGGCCTTGCAGGTCTTAGTCCGTGACCTTGTGGACTAAATTCGCAAAACTAATGGCGCTTTTTCCTTCAGGATTTTAACCAAACTCTAATGACAGTTAAGCTGCAAGCAGTTATATTTATTCACCAAAGGTACAAACTTTCTGTAATGAAAAAAAAAAAAAAAGTTTTAAATCTTTTGGAACCTGAGGTGAAATTTCTGGTTATGAAATCCAAGGAGAAGTTATATATTATAGAGCCACAGAAGAGATACAGATATCATTGAACCCGAGGATAGAATACGGATGTCCTGGAACTCAAATGAAGTTCTTAACGTCATATGAATGACGAAGTCATGATTATTGCATTTTTTTTTCAACCTAGTGCTGCAGCACCATAAAAGGGAACCATAGACGTCACATTTCAAATTAATTTTGACTTCCTTTCGTGTCCCGAAGCCGTTGTAGCTTTTCTCCGGATGACTGAGAAGCAGTAGTTTCCCTTCTGATTCCAGAACAATCTTAACTTCCTCTTTGGCTTCCAGAAAAGCCGTAAACGTGGAGAGGTAATTTCTATGCCATATAACTCGTTTAGTATTTACCATAAAGTTTTTCTTCTTGTTGACTGCATGGGTCTCGTTGCTCATGGTTATTTGTTTGGGGAATTCCTCAATCTTACTATCCAGATACTCAATTTTCTGTTACTGGATTAAGGCAATCATCTTCCCTAAATCTCCTTGCATTCCTCGATTTGTGAAATTGTATATTAAGTTATCATCTTGTTAGCAAGTATTGGCGATTGTATATTGTGTAATTCATCTAATTCCTTTATTTTGTTGCTTAATTGTCTTTCCATTGTAGGTCTCTAATCCTATATATCGTGGTGAAAAAATTAAACCCATTTTTAAATCTGTGAGGATATTTCGTTTATCTATATATACAGTATATATATATATATATATATATATATATATATATATATATATATATATATATATATATATATATATATATATATGATATATAATATATACAGTATATATGTATATGTATATATATATATATATATATATATATATATATATATATATATATATATATATATATAATTCTGTTAGCAAAGCGATCATATTGTAAAATTATAATTTACCAAATAGAAAAATTATCTATTACTGGCTACATTATTTCTCAAGGGAGTCAGGGATAATAAAGCAAATTTATGCTTAGAGTTTTAACAACCTTAGTTACATCATTGGGAAAAAACAACAGAAAGCAAGAGTTCTAATGAGATGCTATGCATTTTTTAAATTGTATATTAGAGTTGTTGAGATAAAAGGCGTAATAACACCCATACACTATTAAGGTTTTCATACTATTGATCCTAGAGAAAGGCGTTTAGTAAAAAAAAAGGCATTTTTATCAAGGGGGTAAGGACCAAACACTTTTGATAGGTCGTTAGGTTATTAATGGACTTTAAGAGCATTTAGCAGAACTCCTTTCGGAAGTGTTAATAGTGATTCACTGTACTCCTAATTAACATTATGGTTAATAGAAGCCTGTCGCGGCATCAAAAGGTGATTTACATTAGGCTTTATTAAACTTGGAAAGGTTCTTCATCAAGAGTAATTTAGATGAAATATTTAGTAAATTGTCGTTGTTCATTTATAAGTGAAGCTTCTGATGAGAAAAATGTTTATGGTGATTGAGTGAAATTCTAATTAGTTTTTTTTTCTTTTATCATTGTTCTTAAAATCTAAGCTTTTTTCCAAATCATGTCTCGCATTTCTGCTGAGGATAATAAGGAAGGAATTTACTGTTATCACTGATAGGAAAGATATCTTAAATTAAATTTAGGATTTTATAAACCAGAACGAAATTTTATAATTAATCTGACCTATTATAGATTGAATGATGACTTCATTACCTAATTTAAATAAACATTTTTGAAGAACATCTCTCTCTCTCTCTCTCTCTCTCTCTCTCTCTCTCTCTCTCTCTCTCTCTCTCTCTCTCTCTCTCTCTCTCTCTCTCTCTCATTATAAAGATGAGATATAAATCTCAACCTGGGGGCTTGGGGTTGAAGTGAATCATGAATAAACCATTGGATAAAAAGATTTTCCGTCTGCTTCATTGAAGATTAATTGTGAAGCGATAAATGAACCATAAAACTTTTCTATTTTAATGAGTTCCATCAAGCTACGATGCATCGCTAATGCTTTTTTAATTACGGATTGTAGAACTCATAATATTTATTCTGCTGATGAGTTGTCTTAATGAGCTTACCACTCTTAACGGCCCTCGTCATGGAAGGGCGTTCAGGTGTGACAGACATTCGTCTTCATTCGTTGTAGTAATTACTAACTGGTGGAAAACTCGTAGATGAATAATTTGAATGAGTATTTTGTGTTCTGATCTACTTCCGAATGTCATGCCTGTGATTTTCTCGGACATTTTCAATCCATTGGTTCAAAAGACTCCTTAATGAAGAGGGTGCTCCATTTGCGTCCTTTCATCACGCTAATTAAGGCCTTAGGAACTCATTAAGACATGGAGATACAGATAATTAATGGATGACGAGGCGCACAAGAACTTGTCGGGTTATTCTATCCATTCTCTTCTTCTTCTCTATTCTATTGTTGTTTTCATTGTTACAATTTCAAACGTAGAAGCAACGGTTAATTAACTTTTTATAGGAAGATCAGCCCCGTCAAATGTCAGATTATCAATTATAAAAATTGGCAAAGAAAAACTAGAGTAATATACAAATAGTTAATAAGTCTCCTTAGATTAAAAAATTTTGTTTCTATTTTACAATAAGTTGTCATACATCGTTATCGTAAGCTTTTTTCTTTGAAGGCTTATTTTTTCTTCATTCTTTTATCGACCATTAGATGTTGGTGCGCTCTCTCTCTCTCTCTCTCTCTCTCTCTCTCTCTCTCTCTCTCTCTCTCTCTCTCTCTCTCTCTCTCCTTTGATCCTATTGAAAGTTTTAACAAGCTATTCCTATTTTCTCGAATTTGACCTAACTATTTTTAAATAACAAAGGAACTGCTATTTATGTAATTATGTAATTAAAATTTACCCAACCATTTTTGTTTCCTAAATTCTGCTTACAAAGTTTAAGATAAAATTAAAAATATGTTGAATAACTGATAGCACATTTATAAGTTGAGGACAATGTTGCATAAACTAATGATCTATCTGGCACTCATTTAATTTTTTTTCGTTTTTTTTTTTTCCATTTTTGAGAACTTGTATTTTATTTCTTCTGTTTGTTGCAACGATGTAGTTCGGCCTTTGACGTTTTTCATTATTTTCCAAAGGTCTCTTGCCTTTGCTTTGACTTTTGGAGAAATTTTCGTTATTTTTGCTGAATATTTTTCAGTATTGATGGATTTTTTGTTTCATTTTGTTCTTTTTGTTCGATGTTTGAAGATTTAGTTTTTTCCATTGCTATAGCTACGTTCTATAACGATAGCAAACTTTTTATATTTTTTCTAGTTTTTTTATAACCCCTGAACATTTAATCAATTTTTCCTCCTACTGACATTAATTATTCTGGTTGCTTCAAATTCAGTTGATCAATGTGTACAGTTTTAATGGGTTTTTCCAAACTCTTCTTAATATTTTTCTTGCTGGATATTATTTAGAGATTTCTTTGGGTTTTATATTGATTTTTTACTTGATTATCGTGACGAAATATAAGTTTTTTAGAAGTAAATATATTTTTCCTAGAAGTATTTTGTTCTTTATCTGGTCATTAGGCCCAAAATTGTGCATTCGATTTAGATCGAGGCAGTTACTCGTAATTATATTATAATCGAACCCCAGATTGCAATTTCCTGGACGTGCTTTTAGGATGATAAATAATTTAGAATGAGTAATGTCTTTTGAACTGTTGACCTTTTGTCTTCCGTCCAGTTTTCAGGCGAGCATTTTGATTGTGTGCTAATCATAGCTGCTGAAAAATATAAACATTTCTAATGATTTCATGGAAATAGCTGTTAGATAGATTTTTTTTTTCTTTCACGAAAACACTTAACAACAAAGTTCTAAACAGAAGCCGGGAACTGGAGAACTCCATAAATTTTCATACTTTCAAGTGAGCTCTGTTTTATATTACTGAAGAGTGTCATGCTATTATGTACAGAAACAGTTTCTTGACGTTTTAAATAATGTTTAAAGATACAGCCTTGCGTAGATTACTGGGTTGAGAAACGAAAATGAGCTTCTATAATTCAGTAAAATTTGTCATTCATTCTGTAGATTCTGGATTGGTAAACGATAAGCAGTATAAATTTATTTGATATCATTCTTTTTCATGGATGAGAACAAGGTCATGACAGTTGTCACTAGAGAGAATTTATGGTAATATATATATATATATATATATATATATATATATATATATATATATATATATATATATATATATATATATATGTGTGTGTGTGTGTGTGTGTGTGTGTGTATATATATGTATATATATGTATATTATATATATATATATATATATATATATATATATATATATATATATATATATATATATATATATGTATGTATATATATATATATATGTATATATATATATATATATATTATATATATATATGTATATTATATATATGTATATTATATATATATATACATATATATATACATATATATATATATATATATATATATATATAATTATATATGTATATATATATATATATATATATATATATATATATATATATATAGATATTTATTTATATTTGTATGTGTATGTATATATATATATATATATATATATATATATATATATATATATATTTATTTATTTATATATGTATATATATATATATATATATATATATATATATATATATATATATATATATGTATGTATATATATATATATATATATATATATATATATATATATATATATATATATATGTAATTGTATGTGTGTATCGCGAAGCGTAAGGTTAATCTGAAAATTTTATCTTTTAAACAAGGATTTTGGTCTTTTAGGGTAGACAGGATCAAGAACCACACACACACTGTCTTAATATTGTCAGCGTTTATTATTATGGCAAAACTTATTAGTTAATAGGGCTCTCAACCTTGTACGTGCTGTGGGTAGAGTAGAACCTCGTTGTTGTATGCTCAGATGATTTAACCAAATAAATTGTGTATAATAGAGAGAAGATATTAGACAATCATGTCAATATTTTAGTGTTGATAACGGGGACAATTTGAGAAGTTTATTAAAGCAAGATAGAGCTGGATGCTTAATGTATTATGTTAATGAGTTTCGATCAAATGATTTTTTGAATGGATGCTTATAGGAACATTGTGATCTAGTGATATTATTATTGTATGACGCTGAACTGTATGCAAATTTGCACTAATATGTTATCACTAAAATTTACAATTTTTTTCAGTTGGTTTTTCATGACTATACTCATAAATAACATTTGTCTTGTCATTGGCACTAGATAACCTGTTTTCTCTGGATCCTAGAGCATCGAACATGGGCATGACAACAAAATTAATGTTGTATGGTGTTTTAGATTATCACCATACGAAGTCATTCAAAAGCTTTCACGAAAAAAAAAAAATATGCCTTAGTAATCTCCTTTTCGCCGGACAGCTATAGCCAAAGCAAGTTTCAATCTCCTCTTCGCCTACCCACGTTTTGATGACATGAATACGAGAGAGGAGGGACTGGCAGACGACAAAATTGCATGATTTAGGTTTATGTGGGACAAGTTTATTAGATACTGTAAAGATCTTTAGCTCCCGGACGAGAATGGTGCTGCCGATGAAGAGGAGCAAATCTCTCTTTAGAATGTACATCCAAGTAAGCCACCAGCAGGATGATATGAAATTTTCTTGGTAAATGTATTAAAGATAACTAGTTATTAGGAACTTACCTTGACGGGATAAACGGGGAACACAATCAATTTATGGATAAACGCGCGCGTGCTCCTACAAAGATCGTACAGAGCAAAGAAAAGAAATGTACAGTTCTACGTAAAAAACCAACGGGTTTAAGAGTGTACCCTTCATTCAAAATGTGCTACTTCCTTGTGGCATGGCAGTATGAGAGTAGTGAAGGGGAGTAGAATAGAATATTTTCACAATCAAATCGAAGGAGATCCGTTTTAAACGTTATATATGCAGTCTGAGTAAAGATATGGCAGTAATTTTATCCTTCTGAAAGCGTTTCAAACGTTATGGATGCTGTCTGAGCAAAGATCTGGCAGTTATTTTAGTCAGTACTGCCGCCTTTCTCTTCACCCAGGACGTGACAATGTCCTTAGAGTCCAGCACACCCACAGATGTTATCAATAGAATCTCACTGTGAAGCCTGAGATTGCAGAGTATTAGGATAAAACAACAAAAGTTATGAACACAATTGATAAACATAGTTAGAGATGAAAGCTTGAGAGAGAGAGAGAGAGAGAGAGAGAGAGAGAGAGAGAGAGAGAGAGAGAGAGAGAGAGAGAGAGAGAGAGAGAGAGAGGAGAGGTGACGAGGGTAAAGAAAGGAGAAATGGCTTTAATAACGCTAGTAATATAAAACATAGAGAGAGAGAGAGAGAGAGAGAGAGAGAGAGAGAGAGAGAGAGAGAGAGAGAGAGAGAGAGAGAGAGAAAGAGAGAGAGAGGCGCGCACTAACATCTATGATTGATAAAAGAATGAAAGTTGCCTTTTTTATTGTCTTGGTTTATTCTAACTGTCTTGAGAGGGTCTTTGTGGTTACTATGTGCCAGATCTATTTTAACGTTGTTACTGATCTTAAGATATTTTACATTTTGTATTTATTACTTCTCTTGAGTTGTTTATTTCCTTTTATCCTTTCCTCACTGGACTATTTCCCCTGCTGTGTCACTTTGGCTTGTATCGTCCTGCTTTTCCAACCATGGTGGTAGGTTAACTAATAATAAAAATAATAATAATGCTAATGATAATGATAATGCAGGAATAATTAATCATTGTATAACGTAAAATATAGATAAAAAAACCAACACTAGGCTGAGAAGAGAGATTATTTTGAAGTTGATCATATGAAATAGCAATTAATCAGAAGCAGCATTTAGTATTATCATTGTTGATTAGAAATATGTAAAAACTTTTCTTCAGTTTACGTGAAGATAAAACAAAAAGCTTTCGCAAGTTCTTCGTATACCCAATTCATAGTTTTATTAAATGATTTATATTCATAATGTGAACCTAGATATGTCAGTGAAATAGTTGATGTGGTCTTCATAAATTTGAGAATTACGAAGTTTTACTTCTTTTTGGCGAAGAGGCATGAGGCTTTCGGAACTGAAATTTAAAACCCCGAATCCGGCCAAGATCTGAAGCACTTACATGAAAAGTATAGTTTTAGAGAGAAGGAGAGGCTGAAAATATATGAAAGGAATTGCAACCACATGCAAGAAATAAAGTATTTGTGTTGACACATTAGATACTTGATGATTGATGACATGTTCGCTCGAATAGAAAAATGTTAGCCACGCTAAACACACTTTTCAAGTAGCTGACATATTTTGACTTCAAAGACTATTATAACAGTAAAAAATTCCATTCCTACATGCTAATATATAAAAGGCACCCATTGTTTGCGGATCTGATTTTATCTGGAACATAATTTTGATGCTGTAATATTTTATAGATAAATCACTGAACTCACCGCTTTTTTCATGTGTGCGTTCACGAGAGAGAAGAGAGAGAGAGAGAGAGAGAGAGAGAGAGAGAGAGAGAGAGAGAGAGAGAGAGAGAGAGAGAGAATGATCAATAACTACAGATTTCCAATGTGCAGAGCCATCGTTTCATTTTGCAGTTGTCCTTGTATGTAAATTCTTTTTTATCTATAGCTTGATGGTGCAAAAACTTTTGTTGTTGTTTTTGTACGAAACTTTTTTTTTTCATATGGAATCCCTAGGAAGTAAATAAAATATTTTTCTTCTGAATATTGCGATACAGAGCTGTGCGTCACTAAGAGCTGATTTTATTTTATTTTCCGAAGAAATTGGAATCGTCCACAAAATTGTCGCCATCGCATTCAGGGGGAGTATTGGCAATTTTGCCATGAATCGTGGCTCTGTTCTTTCGTTGGCTATTAAAAATTCTTCTGGGTTTTGTGCCAGAGTAATTTCCTGCTGTCACGATAGAATCGCAGAGCCAAATAAGGTCATATGTTTATATCTTAGCCTTATCTGGTTTAATGTGGGTGTGAGCTTAATGTAAACCTTATTGCTACCCGGGCGGTGATATTTAGATTGGGTTTGATAAATATATATAGGCGGGGTGTTGGTAACATCAGCCCAATGTACTTGCTTCGTACTTATGCTTCGTTTAATGATTGTACATCTATACTTTTACTTCATTATTATCTAAGAGGAAATTACTCTCATAACACAGGTCAACTTTACTCGGGTTGTGGTGGTCTCTTGTAACTTCTCTGCCTGGAGATCACCAAACGGGTTCGAGTGTAGCTTAAAACTCGTCAGTTACTTAGTACCTGCAACCCCCCTCCCCACATCATTGTGTGCTAGTGATTGAAGTTTGGGAGAGTGTATAGGTTACCTGCCGAGTCATCAGGCAACACTATTGTCTGGCCATCCTGGTCCGAGCGTGGGTGGAGAGGATTATTGCGCGCTGATCATATGTAAATGTGGTTAATTTATAAGGTATTGTCCTGCTTGCTAGGGCAATGTCATTGTCCGTGCCTCTGCTGTCCACGAGTGACCTTAAACCTTATCATTTATTCGATTTTTGTGAATGGCATAATTATGTGAAGGCCCATGACTTCCCTTAATGCTGCTGGGTGGGATGGGAGAAAAATATCCTGCCTCTTAATTAGAGATCCTTCATAAATGCAACGCCCAGTAATGACTTTACGTTAATTGTCAATTTGTTTTGTAATTATATCCCATCTTCCTCGTTGTAATTAAAATAGGTTGATGAGATTTATGAAGAGCGGTAATGTGATTAACACAGAGGTAATTAATTTAGGATTAGTTAAGAGGAAAGGAATGATTTTGCTCCTCAGATGAGCCGGAAAAAACAATTTTCTTTCGTTGCGAGGTTTTTCCTCGGTAGTAAAGATAATTATTTTGCTGTAGGCTTGAATAAATTACTGTCACAGAAATAAATTTTTCGGAATTAGGAAAAAATAAAGTTTCAAGATTAACCCTGAAAATGTTGTGAATTATGACATTTCGATGAGCAATGTTTATGAAAAGCATTTCCTTCTTTCCCCATTTTGTTTCCTCCAGACGAGACCTTCAATAACAGCTTCCACCGGCGTCGTCTGGCTGCTTCATTTTGGGGTCCAAATTCTCGGGAGTGGGTGGTGAGGAGTGAAAAGAATTGCTCTGCCGATATTGGTACTGCAGACAATCCATGTTTAAGTGCCGGTCGCAGCGTGTTTGGATATCACGATATGCTTTAAAACAGAATAGGTTATATCGCATTAAATTATGTTAAGAGAATTACCGAGACACACTCTCTCTCTCTCTCTCTCTCCTCTCTCTCTCTCTCTCTCTCTCTCTCTCTCTCTCTCTCTCTCATCTGTCTTATATCCTATCTCTGCATTTGATAGTTGATCTCGACGAGGCAATCCCGCACACCCAGAGGGGTCTTCAAGAAGTTCTGCTGGTAATTCTCTCTTCCACGCCATTGATGACGCACGATATACAGTATGTGGTTCAGCAAGATAGAAAATCAAAATGAAAAACCCATAATAAATTCGGTATTAATTTTCAGGTCTTACTTATTCCGCAACCACACAACATGTCCAGAAGCATCTCCTATTATTCCCAAGCACCGAGTCATTTA
>NC_090732.1:111696024-111706024 GCF_036898095.1 Palaemon carinicauda
AGCCCAGCGAGGAAAGGAAACAAGGAAAAATAAAATATAAGAACAGTAACAACATTAAAATAAATCTTTCATAAATAAATTATAAAACTATAAGTCCAGCAAGGCCTTCAACCCTTAGGTTAGTGACTTTTCAGTCTCTCACACTAACAGCTAACTGGGTGTTCTGGAAGCGAAACACTGTTCTGGCGTAAGTGTCTTGGTAGGCACCAGACAGGGGGACGCGACCCATCGCAGCTTTCCCTTGGGGGGAGAATCTCTGTTTCCTCGGAAGGAACGAGAAACCATAGTGGAGAAGGTCTTGAAATAGAAGGAGGCTAACGTCCCCAGACCTACGACTCCTAGGAGACCACCCTAGAAGAGATCTGTCTCGGATAGTGCCGCGACACCCCAAGCATCTACCGGCACTACGAGGAGAGAAGCCCTCGTCCTCCTGGTCCGCAACGCCTCAGCCCCTCCAGCGCCTTCTAGCTCCTTCAGGTCGGGTTGCCCCACCTCTAGATCCTAAAGACCCGTTAAAGAGGACCGCCCTTCAAGAGGAGGTGTTGTCCATGCTAGAGAAGGGTACCATGGAAGAAGTTCTTCTCCAGGACCAGGTGTCTACAGTCGACTATTCCTGGCAGAGAAAGCGACCGGGGGGGGAGGCCGGTTATAGATCTGTCAGCTCTCAACAGGTTCGTCAAGATGACGGACTTCTAAATGGACCAGCAGAATTCGGTCCTGCTGTCCTTGAGGGAGAAAGCTTGTAGAATCCCATCGACCCCAAGGACGCATACTTCCAGATTCCGGTCCACACCTCGGGTCGGAGGTTCCTCCGGGTGAAATAGGGTTCCCAGTTCCTGCAATTCAGGACCCCTTTTTCTTTGGTCTGTCAACAACGCCCAAAGTGTTCGTGAGAGTCCCCACGGCTGTCGCAGGGGGGCCCACGAACGAGGCATTCGCCTTAGCAGATACCTGGACGGCTGGTAGCTTCTTCCGCCTCAAAGGTCCTCTTGGAGGAACAAGGGAGAAGTCTCCTCCAGTTTGGCAAGGATCTGGGGAACTGAATCAACCCGAAGTAGCAAAATCTATCCCCTTCCACCGGAATGAACTACTGGGGAATAACATTAGACCTTTTTTTCGGGGAGAATTTTTCCCTTCGGAGAATAAGGTATGACACCTCAGGCTCATTAGTCAGCCGTTCCTACTGTTCACAGACGCCTCCAACCAGAGATGGGGAGCCCTTCCCCTCGACGAAGCGGCACGAGAGACCTGGTTGGAAGGGGAGAGACAACTCCACACAATGTCCTGGAGTTGGAAGTAGTCCAGAAGGCATGCCTACACTTCGCAAGTCTGCTAAAGGGGAACTCCGTGGCGTGGATGAGCGACAACACCACGGTAATGGCATACATAAACAAGCAGGGTACTTGTAATCGAAGGAGTTGGGCGATCTCACCATAGAGAATCTAGACTGAGTGATAGGGAATCAAGGGGTGATGTTAGCAAGGTTCTTTCCCGGAAAGTAAATCGCCCTGGCCGACGGCCTCAGCAGAATGGGCCACATAGTAGGGACAAAATGGTCCCTTCCCCCAGGAATAGCCAAGCTCATCATTCAACGATGGGGCTCCCCGGTGGTTGACCGCTTTGCAACAACCTCAACGCCCAACTCCCAGTCTATTGCCCCCCTGTACCAGACCCCGAAAGATTCCTTAGAAGACTCTTTTCAGAACAAGTGGGACAATCTGGATGTGTACGTTTTCCCCCTTTTCATGCTGATAAGACATGGGCTCAGCAGAATAAAGGTGGCTCGAAGCCTACAGATGACTTTGGTAGCGCCCTGGTGGCTAGACAGAGAGAGTAGTTCGCGGACCTAAAGACCTATCGAGTCAACCGCCGTGGCCTCTGTCCGTCAGGTCAGATCTACTGAGTCAACCGCACTTCCTCAGGTTCCACGACAACCCTCTCTCTCTTCGCCTTCACGCCTGGAGACTATCGAGCGACTCCTGAAGAAGGAGGGGTACTCCTCCTCCACAGCCAAGAGGATGTCCCTATACCTAAGAAAATCCTCTACCGTAGTCTACCAGGCGAAGTGGGCTGCCTTTACGAAATGGTGCGCGACAAAACAAATAAGACCTCTCAAAGCCTCGGTCCCTGACATAGCTGATTTTCTAGTGTACCTTAGGGATAAAATAGGAATGCCAATCCCGGCTATTAAAGGAGTACGAGCAGCCTTAGGCCAAGTCTTTCTCCTGAAAGGCATCGACCTGGGGACCTCAAGACACATAGGGATGCTGATTAGAAGTTTCGAACAATCCTGCCCTCCCCAAGCCAGGAGAGTGCCTAGATGGGACCTGGCCAAGGTCCTGAAAATGTTGTGTCGTCCGACCTTTGAACCACTCAGAGATATCGGGGACAAAGGTCTCACCCTCAAGACAGTCTTCTTGCTAGCCTTAGCTTCGGCTAAGAGGGTAGGTGAGATCCACGGTCTCTCCTACGACGTGGCACACTCCAAAGGGTGGAAGGAGGTATCTTTCAAGTTCGTACCCTCCTTTGTAGCAAAGACTCAGAACCCAGCAGTCTGGGACCCGAGGTTTGAAGGTTTCTCTTTTCCAGCCATCCCCAAGACAGGCAATACGGACGACCTGAAGTTATGCCCGGTCAGGACGATCAGGAAATACCTGGAAAGGACGGCCCATCTCCGTCCGGGTGCCAAGAACCTCTTCGTCTCTTCAGGCATTAATAAGAAGCAAGTGTCCAAGAACACTATTTCCTTCTGGCTGAGACAAGTCATCACTAGGGCTTATGATGAAGACAAGGTGGCAGTACCAGGCACTCCCCGTCCCCATGACATCAGAGGCCTGAGCACTTCCTTGGCCTTTGAGAGAAATATGGCAGTGGGCCAGATCCTGCAGGCCGGCACTTGGTCACACCAGTCGACCTTCACGGCCCACTAACTCAAAGACTACTCAAGAAAGTCTTTGGATGGATTCTCCATTGGGACAGTCATCGCCGCCCTCCAAGCTGTGTAGTGGCAGGCTGGAAGACGTCCCCAACAAGTGAATAGTCTCATCCCTACTTCGTCAGGAGAAGACTCAGTAGAGAAAATGTCAAGAGGTAACCCTAAAATTATAAGCGTAAGTTTTCCCTGCTACCCCCTATCCGCTCTCTGTACCCTCGCATTACGTATATATATATGTATTATATCATGTATATATATACATATATATATATATATATATATATATATATATATATACATGATATAATACATATATATATATATATATATATATATATCCATGATATAATATATATATATATATATATATATATGTATATATATATATATATATATGTATGTATATATACATGATAGAATATATATATATATATATATATATATATATATGTATGTATTATATCTTGTATATATACACACACACACATATATATATATATATATATATATATATATATCATGTATATATATGTATATATATATATATATATATATATATATATATATATAATATCCGTTTATGAAGGTGTTTATCTTACAGGTAGTACATTCACTATTTTGTAGCCCTTGTACCTTTCCACTTAGAGGAGTTTGGTGTATAAAGTTTTAGTTTCCTGGCCCATAATTCTCTTCCTATTCCAACATAGGCACAGAGGCTGTTACGGAACTGCATTGATTGATACCTCAATCTAGGGAATCAAAGTTTGAATTTATGCTGGTGGGTAAGAATCGTAACCACTCCTATGCGATTATCTATAGGATATGATCAAAGTGTGATCATATAATTCTCTGATATTTAGGAACAGATTTTTTCTTACAAGAGCAAAATTAAAATCTTTGTTACGACTTCATAGATTAAATTTCCATCCAAATGAATTTAGTGTCAACGTCAATTTATGGAATGGATTCCCCTCCTCGATGTGTTAAATTTCCATATTTCAAGTGAATTTTCACCCTTGGTGTAAAAACCATTTAGTGAATGAATGGCCGCTGTGTATTTAAAAGCTTCCTTTACAGAAAGAATTTCAAACTTCGATATGCGAAATATTCTAATTTTGATTTCCATCCATGACATACTAAATATACCACCTTAGAATTATAATATATTCTTGACAGAGCAAAAATACTAGAATTTTTTTTCGAATGAGTTTCTATCTTTTGCGAGTAAAAGTATCTATTTTGAACATGAAACCTCGCTGTTCTGTTTTCACTTCAAGTCCATTTTCGGGAATAGACCGGCTCGGAACGAACATGTCTGTGACGTGAGAAGATCGGGCGAGATAAAAGAAAATACCAGGGAAATTGCAAACTTTTATTTGTAGTTGCAATCAACAGTTTGATGCTAGATTTATTGGAAACTGTCAGTGATAGAAAAATTGATACAAAAAGAAATTCTGAAATGGGATGGTCTGATGATACGATAGAGAGACTCCATGCAAAAATGAATAAAGAAATGTGAAAATCGGTCATATCATCATGGATTTTTTTATTTGTATATTTGAGGATATTTATACGCATATGACCTTTTTGTTAATACCGGATTTAACAAACTACTTCGATATTTGATTTAGTTTCGTATCCCCCTAATCATATCCTCTGAACTATTTCGTTTTATTTTGCAAATGGTTTCGGGCATGCAGGTGTCAGAAAAATTCTTCGATTCCCGGATTCAATAGTCTTGAAAGACATTGAATGGTTTGGAAAAAGAAAAATAGTAATAAAGTAATGAAAAAAATTGGGGGTGGGCATTTTGGTATAATCTATTATACAAACTGAGCGCACACAAAAAAATTAACTTTACCGGATAAGTATGTAATTATCTGAGAACAGAAACAAAGTTTAAAGAAAGATAATATAATGAAGGATGCAGTTCATGGCACCTTTAACAAATTCCTTGCCATAGCAGGATTGATGGAAGCTGGAATCTTATCCACGAAATTTTTTATTGCTTACTATCTACAGATTTTTCTCATCCAATTCAATCAGTAGAAACAGGAGAGGTTTTAACTTGCCTTTTGATACCACAAAAGAATTAATAATGTTAAAAGTATTGAGCCATTTGATGTTGAGAGGCTATTATGGTGTGATTGGGGAGATAATCCAAAAAGCTTTACTTCTGTCATCAATCTGGATAAAATTGTTATTGAACAACGCAGGAGAAGATAAACAAAGGATTTAATTATGGCTCTAATTAATTTGTCATCTGTAGATGACAGCAAAATATCTAGTTTTTGGGGATTTTCTCATAATAGTTATGAATCGAATCAGAAATGCAGTTTTTTTTTTAATTGCCAGATGGCTTTAAATAGCTTGTCATAATTCCTCTATCCCTCCTAGAAAAGTAATTGCGATATTCAAGAACCTGATGTGCAGTCTCTCTGGAATTCGTAGTTGCATCGGGCATTAATTATATCACCTATTTAAATGGTGGGAGTCACTAATTGAAAACCTCAATATTTTAAGCTGAGAGAGAGAGAGAGAAAGAGAGAGAGAGAGAGAGAGAGAGAGAGAGAGAGAGAGAGAGAGAGATTAGATGAGGCTACAAAAGCTAAGAATGTCTGGGGATGTAGTGACTAAAGGGATGTCAAAAATTGTGACATTCTGTCGTTCGCCTTTTCAGCGATTGCTATTCTTGGTTTATACTGTTTTTGGATGGGAAAATGCAGGACCCTTTCTTTCTCCCTCCTCCATTTTTACTTCATTGTGAGAAGGATATGGAATTGGTTATATCTTGTAACTTTTCACGAAGGCTTCGTATGCGGAAAACTACCATAAATAAAAAAAGAAATACCAAAGACAATAGCTTTCCTCAAAAGTTTTAAAGATCTTATACTCACTAAATCATTCTTAAGAGAACTCTTATGATATGAGTTTAATCTCCAGATGCGGTTATTACCCAATTAGGGAACTTAATCCCTCCAGCGGCAAATACTTGATATCTACCAAAATGATTAATTAACAGCGTTGGAAGTTTCTCCTTCATCGCCCCCTACATGATAAAGAGCTGCGTGTTTGGCTGTATATATAAAGGTATTTCTTTCCTGTCACGCTCAGGGACAGGGGGAGAATAGTCATACCCTGGTGAGAGAGGGTACCCCGAGAGGTGCACTCTGAAACCGCAATCTTACACAAATTGCCGAACCGGCTGGTTGTAGTTAGGAAAGGGGGAAGCGGTGGAAAGGGTTGAATCTGTGCGTGAGTGTGTGCATATATGTAAATATTTAAGTCTATGACTAGTCACGTACACGAGTCTTTCAAATTTTTTGTCTATTTTTGCATCATATTTACTTTGGACACGACTGCTTTCATTTAAATCAAGTCGTGGCTTATTCTAAGATTATTACAGTTCCATTCAATAATCTTTAGGATTTTTACTTTATAGCTCAAGAAATTTCCGTGATCACTGCCATGGAAAATGCTCTTGAAAATCTAGAAACCTCACTTATTTGGAGAGCTTCAACTTTTTTCGCAGCCTCCATTCTTTTTTCCCACCCCTTATTCTTTTTTCCTGTCCTTATTCTTTTTTCCGCCCAAATTCGTTTGTCCCTGCCCTTATTATTTTTTTCCCACCCCCTATTCTCTTTACCCAGCCCTTATTCTTTTTTCCTAGCATTTATTTTTTTCCTAGCCCTTATTCTTTTTTTCCCAGCCCTTATTCTTTTTTTTTCCAAGCCCTTACTCTTTTTTTACTCAGCCTTTTATTAGTTTTTTTCTTACCATTATTCTTTTTTTCCGCCATTATTCTTTATTTCCCCATCATTATTCTTTTCTCCGACCCTTTATTCGATATTTTTGTAGCCTCTATTCTCATAACCTGCCTGTATACTATTTTATCTTCCAGCCTGTATTCCATTATTTTCCTATCCTTTATTACGTCTCTTTGTCCCAGCATATATTTTTTTTTCCCAGCTTTTATTTTCTTTTCCAACTTGTATCTTCTTTCCCAACTTGTATTCTCTTTTCCCAGCTTGTGTTCTCTTTTCACAGCTGTTATTTCATCTTTTTTTACCAGCTTGTATTCTTCGTCTTCCAAACTAGCATTCTCTCTCTTTTCCCCAGGTTGTATCGATTTTTTTTCCTCCAGCTTGTATTCTCTCCCGCTCTTTTTCCCAACATGTATTCTATTTTTTCCCAACATGTATTCTTTTTATTCCCAGCATTTATACCATTTTTTTCTCATTTTGTATTCTCTCTCTTTTTATGATCATGTATTCTATTTTTTCTCAGCATATAAACGATTTTTTTTCGCCTCCTGTATGATCTCTTTTTATGAGCATGCATTCTCTTTTTTTCCCCAACATGAATACCATTTTTCTCGCATATTGTAAACTCTCTCTTTCTTTTCCCAGCTCGTATATTTTCTTTTCCCAGCTCGTATTTTTTCTTTACCCATCTTGTATTCTCTCGCTTTCCAGTTTGTATTTTTCTCTTCACAGTTTGTATTCTCTCTTTTTCCAGTTTGTATTCTTTCTTTATCCATTTTGTATTCTCTCTCTTCCAAGTTTGAAATCTCCCTTTCCAGTTTGTATTCTCTTTTCAGTTTGTATTCTCTCATTTCAAAGTTTTTGTTCTTTTTTTTCCCAGCTCGTATTCATTCTTTATCCATTTTGTATTCTCTCTCATCCCCGTTTGTATTCCCTTTTTTCAGTTTCCATTCTCTAATTTCCCAGTTTGTATTCTCTCATTTCCCAGCTCGTAATCTTCTTCGCCCAGTTTGTATTTTCTCTTCCCAGTTAGTATTCTCTCTTTCCGTTTTTATCCTCTTCCCAGTTTGTATTTTCTCTCTTCCCAGTTTGTATTTTCTCTCTTCCCAGTTTGTATTCTCTCTCTTCCCAGTTTGTATTCTCTTTTCACAGCTTGTATTAATTTTTTTACCAATTTTGTATTCTCTTTCTTCCCAGTTTGTATTCTTGGTCTTCCTAGTTTGTATTCTCTTCCCAGTTTGTATTCTCTTTCTAGTTTATATACTTTCTTTTCCCAGTTTGTATTCTTTCTTTTCCCAGCTTGTATTCTCTCTTTCCCAGTTTGTATTTTCTCTTCCCAGTTTGTATTCTTTTTTTCCCAGCTCGTATATTTTATTCATTTTGTATACTCTCTCTACCCAATTTTTTATTTTCTCCAATTTGTATTCTTTCTTTTTCCAGCTTGTATTCTCTCTTTTCCCAGTTGGCATTCTCTCTTGCTAGTTCGCAGTCTCTCTTCCCAGTTCGTATTCTCTTCCCACTTTGCACTCTCTCTCTCTCTTCACAGCTTGTATTATCTCTCTTCACAGCTTGTATTCTCTCTCTTCACAGCTTGTATTGTCGCTTTTTCCCACCTTGTATTCTCTCTCTTCCTAGCCTGTACTCTTGTTTCCCAGCTTGTATTCTCTTTTCCTAGCTTGGATTCTCTTGTTTCCCAGCTTGAATTCTTCCTTTACCCAGCTTGTATATTCTCTTACAGCTTGTCTTTCTTTTCCCAACTTATATTCTTTCTTTCCCAACTTGTATTCTTTCTTTTCCCATCATGTATTCTTTCTTTTCCCATCATGTATTCTTTCTTTTCTTATTCTGTAATCTTTCTTTTCTCATTTTGTAATTTTTTCCCACCTTGTATTCTTTATTTCTTTTCCCACATTGTATTCTATCTTTTACCAGCTTATATACTCTTTTACAGGTTGTCTTTATTTTCCTAACTTGTGTTCTT
This sequence comes from Palaemon carinicauda, assembly GCF_036898095.1. Classification (NCBI taxonomy): domain Eukaryota; kingdom Metazoa; phylum Arthropoda; class Malacostraca; order Decapoda; family Palaemonidae; genus Palaemon; species Palaemon carinicauda. The sequence goes on from NC_090732.1 coordinate 111,704,705, forward strand.
TTTTTCCCAGCTTGTATACTTTTACCTCTTGTCTTTCTTTTCCCAACTTGTATTCTTTTTTTTCCTATCCTGTAATCTTTCCTGTCTCATTCTGTATTCTTTTTCCTACCTTGTATTCTTTCTTTCTTTCTTTCTTTTCCCATCTTGTATCCTTTCTTTTCTCTCATTCTATTCTTTCTTTTACCAGCTTGTATTCTTTCTATTACCATTTGTATTTTTTCTATTACCAGTTTGTGTTCTTTCGATTACCACCTTGTATTCTTTCTTTTCCTAGCTTGTATTCTTTTTTTTCCTAGCTTGTATTCTTTCTTTTCCTAGCTTGTATTCTTTTTTTTCCTAGCTTGTATTCTTTCTTTTCCTAGCTTGTATTCTTTCTTTTCCCCAGCTTGTATTTTTTCCCATCTTTTATTCTTTCTTTCTTTCTTTTCACATCTTGTATCCTTTCTTTTCACATCTTGTATCCTTTTTTTTCCATCTTGTATTCTTCCTTTTCCCACATTGTATTCTTTCTTTTACCAGCCATTATTCTTTCTTTACCCTACTTTTATTTTATTTTCCAAGCTTGTATTCTTTCTATTACCAGCTTGTATTCTTTCTATTACCAGCTTGTATTCTTTCTTTTCCCATCTTGTATTCTTTCTTTTCCTGCATTGTATTCTTTCTTTTACCAGCTTTTATTCTTTCTTTTCCTAACTTGTATTTTCTTTTACCAGCTTGTATTTTTTCTTTTACCAGCTTGTATTCTTTCTTTTACCAGCTTGTATTCTTTCTTTTACCAGCTTGTACTCTTAAATTTCCCGGCTTGTATTCTCTCTTTTCCAGATTGTCTTTCTTTTCCCATCCTGTATTCATTCTTTTCCTATCTTGTAATCTTTCTTTTCACATCTTGTATTTTTTCCCACCTTTTATTCATTCTTTCTTTTCGCATCTTGTATTTTTTCCCAACTTGTATTCTTTCATTCTTTCTTTTCCCATCTTGTATTCTTTCTTTTCCCACATTGTATTCTTTCATTTACCAGCTTGTATTCTTTCTTTTCCCACATTGTAATCTTTCTGTTCCCATCTTGAATACTTTCTTTTTCTATCAAATATTCTCTGCTTTTCCTACCTTGCCTTATATCTCTTTTTTTTCCCGTTCCCTTTATCCTTTTTTTCCCTTAGACTGTATTTTTTTTCTCGACATGTATTTTTCTTACCTGGTCTGTTGTTGTTTTTTCTCCATCCTGCATTCTCACTTTTTCTCCCATGCTCTTTCTTTTCCAGCCTGTCTTTCCTCCCCAGTCTGTTCTCTCCTTTTACCCCAACCTCTTATCTTTTCCC
>NC_090732.1:111711024-111753524 GCF_036898095.1 Palaemon carinicauda
ATCGTGTGAACCCATATTAATTGGTTGTGAGATTATTTGTGGATGGTTTGATCATTGTGTAACAGATAGTGTGCGCGTGATTTCAGGAGGTAGATTTCTACGGTGGCATTTAGTGGTGAATAGGAAACTGTAATAATTTTTCTAATTACTTTCATAGGAATGTAATTTAAAGTAATTTAGTTTAAGTAAAAACAAAATATAGCTAAACGATAGTTAAAGGATGTATGATCCCAATTACCCATGCCTTCAGGAACTTGAAAATAAGGTAAAGCAATTTTTCTTTTAATTTTCACATTGTCGCTAAACAATATAAACCAATATAACATTGGAGAGGTATCAATAACGTTAATGTCCCGAATACCAGTGCTGATGACCTAATTCCTGAGGTTACATCAGCCGTAACTTCTGTAGCAAGAGCGGTAGTAGGTTGGCCTAGGCACCAGCCGCCCGTTGAGATACTACCGCTAGAGAGTTATGGGGTCCTTTGACTGGCCAGACAGTACTACATAGGACCCTTCTCTCTGGTTACGGTTCTTTCCCTTTGCCTACACAGACACCGAATAGTCTGGCCTATCCTTTACAGATTCTCCTCTGTCCTCATACACCTGACAACACTGTGATTACTAGACAATTCTTCTTCACCCAAGGGGTCAACTACTGCACTGTAATTGTTCAGTGACTACTTTCCTCTTGGTAAGGGTAGAAGAGACTCTTTAGCTATGGTAAGCAGCTCTTCTAGGAGAAGGACACTCCAAAATCAAACCATTGTTCTCTATTCTTGGGTAGTGCCATAGCCTCTGTACCATGGTCTTACACTGCCTTGGGTTAGAGTTCTCTTGCTTGAGGGTACACTTGGGCACACTTTTCTATCTAGTTTCTCTTCCTCTTGTTCTGTTAAAGTTTTTATAGTTTAAATGGGAAATATTTATTTTAATATTGTTACTATTCCTTAAATGTTCTATTTTTCCTTATTTCCTTATTTCCTTTCATCACTGGGCTATTTTCCCTGTTGGGGCCCCTGGGCTTATAGCATCCTGCTTTTCCAACTAGGGTTGTAGCTTAGCATTTAATAATAATAATAATAACCGTTGGATTTATGCATGGTCATAGGACACATCCCCCCCCCCCCCCCTGCACATCTTCATTCATCTTACCGAAAGCTCTGCTACCATTCCTATCTAACCCATCTTTTCATGCCCCTCCTACGCCCGCCCCAATCCCCCCATCCCCCCCCCCCTTCACCCCCTCATCCAAGTAGTCCTGCGGATTCTCATTAATATCTGAACGTCTCTTCTCCTGCATACATCGTCGCTCGGGCTGTTAATTTGATTTTCAGTCTTGATAAGCAGAATCAGTTTGTGCCTTCTCTTGGCTGCTTTTCCGAAGAATTTCTGATTCAGTCATTTCTTATGATTACGATTTCCGCTTTCCTGAATATTATGTGAGAGATTTTCTCGTCTGTAACGCGGAGCTGTGTTTGTGTGCTTGTTTAAAGGGGTTTGTGAAAACTTATTGACTCGTACTAGCCGGATATAAAGTATATTTTACGGAAGGGTATAAACTTATTTTCAAGGATTTGTTCTTTCATTCAATTGTTAGCATTAACAGACTATCTTTAATTCATACAAATGACTGGAATTATTTTTTATTGATTTGTACAAGTGAAATCATTGATTGTACATGTACTATACATCATTTGTTGCAAACATACGTGTTGTATGTTTATAACTGAATTAAAAAAGAATATTTAATGAAAAGCAAATGTGAGGCGTGAGATTCTTCCCCAAAACCCCTTCCAAAGTTTAGTGATATTTTTTACCATGAGAGTGGTGAAGATATCTTAGGAAATATTGAATATTGGAGGAACGATGGACAGCAAGGGCCACATGTCGATATTGTAAATGTACGAGTAAACATCTTCGTAACTGAGAAACTGCAATAGTGTTTATATTGGGGAAAACATTGCATTTTTCTTATCTAGACGTGGTCTTGGCTTGCCGGGTACGTGAATTGCTACAATTATAAGAGAATTTTTCCCATACATAAATATTTGCAACGTGTATAAATCATTAAACTTCTATCTTTGCTTCCAGTTGTATTAAACAATTTATTATAAGTTGTCTTATTTACTTCTTTACTAGATTATATTGGGGTTTTATTTAAAACACAATTGTTGACCAAATTAGAAAAATAATCTTTTAGAATCCTAATGATGAACAAAAAGGTATTCTCACTCTGATGATAATAATCAATATTTAAGCGCGAAGGACATGAGTTAAAGCAGTTTCTTGACAATTAGTAGACTTTGTTACTGTAATATATCATTAGGGAGTAAAAAAAATACATTTGATGATAAGGAAATTCAAATTTACGAATGGTAAAGGTATAAGATAGTAAAATATGAATAATACTCTCGTGGTTTTGTGATTAAAGGTGGATTTTATAATGTTAAAGCAGTATTTATTCTAGGGATAAAATTAGAAGTAAATTAAAAGAAGCCTTCGTTTTTATGTATATCTATTAATAGTTATCAAGCGTTACGAGAGAATTTAATAAAACGAAGGTATAAAGTTAAATTAGCAGTGTTGTGATTGCTGCCTTGCTTTTTGTATTTTTAATGCTTTAAGGGTGCGTAGGGGATCTCCCGCAATAGGGACCCGTATCTAATTAGGGTTTGTAGGGTTGAGGCTTTGCAAAATACATTAGGTGCTTAGTTGAAGGGAAAATTTTTGGTTTCCAATGAGCATTTCATTAAAACACCATCGCTTGTACTCTCAGTTAAAACTTGTAAAAGAGTATATAGATTGCTTTTATATATGGTAATGATGATGAAGCACCAACTACAGTAATTGTAACTAAATTGGTGTTACCTGAATACCGTTGCAATGAATATAATGTTAGTACTGCAATGCCTTCATTTGATATTATTTCTTTAAACTTTGAAAGCGGAATGGTGAAGCACCGGCTTACGTTGTGGAGGGTATTACAAAATTGTAGCGGTGGTGATTGTAATGCTAACGCTTAGCTTATAATAGGGACATTCGTAAGGGTTGGATAATAGTTAGAAAATGAGTGGCTACCCTCGACATGAGAGGTTAAAGGTAATAAGTTATAATTCTAATTGCCGTGACATATCTTTTTTTTTTTTTTTTTTTTTTGTTGATCACATAGGAATTGTAGATAACCTATGCTTAGGTATCAAATATAAAAGTATTGGCACCTTAGCTAAGTAAAACAAAGAATTTTGTCTAAGATCATAGCCATTTCTGCCAATTATTCTATTTTTGTTAGGATTTTTGTATTGCCAAATATGGACCAGTTGTGTTTGAAAAAAACTTGTATATGCAATTTTGCCCTTGCAAACCTAGAACTTGTAATTTTATGAATTATGTTAAATGAGCCAGCTAGAAATGAGTTTATTAAATATGTCTATAGAGGTCAATAACCTAAAAGTTAAAATTCATAACTTCTTTTGCATGAATCCGGATAAAGACTAAATTCATCAAAGTTTTCATATCTTTAATATTTTTACTAATCCAAATTTTGTCTCTACTCAGCTGGAATTCAGCGGCCCTTTTTGAGTAATAGAATATGAAAATGTTCCCTCGCCAAATCTGTTGCCTGTCATGTATCTTTTTTAATGAAAAATCTTTCATGGGTAAATATTTGTTTACAGGGCAACCTTTTCCGAACGTTGAGACCTTCCAAGTGCATTATCCACTTTATAATATGAATCGAAGTTTAAAGTCGTAGAATTGATTGGAGTTTTCTATATTGGTGTCATTTTTCCATGTAAAGTCTTTTAAAGGGCAGTCAAATCAGAGTACAGAATTCATATCCAAATCTCAGATTATACTGTAGATTGGTATCAGGTCGAGGAATTTCATCAAGTATGCATAAGTTGGTTATTTTGCATTAATTTTGCTTGCATGCATACAAACTAACGGCAGTTCATATTTTACAGCGACGAAGTGATAATCTTAATCCACAGTTGTTTCATGATAATCAAAAGATGATTCACCTGAAAATAATGGAATTTAAATTAGATTTGTAACATGAATTGACAAGCAAAATTGTTAACTCTTTATACAATGATACTTTTAAAATTTACTTTCCATTGCCAACCATTCTTATAAACAGGCAAAATCTAGAGACTTTTTCTAAACCGGAGTTTTTTTATTCTTGAAATTTCTAATCTCATTAATTTGGAAAACTTAAATCGAACTTCATTATTCCCTGTAATTTCCCTTTACTACCTATATGAAATTTTTCTCTGCTATCCATCTTTAGTTTCTTTTTGCAACATTTATGTAATTTCTCTCTCTTATCAATCTTTTTTAATGATATCCAACTGTATTTCTGTTTATCCATCGGTAATTTTCTCGGTTTTCCAATTGTAGTTTTACTATGCCCTACAATTTCTATTCTTCCCTATCCATAGTTAATTTATTTTGCTATCCATCTTGAATTTTCATTGGTATCCATCCGTAGTTGTTGTTTGGTGTCCATCTGTAATTTTCTTTTGTCATCCATCTATATTCATTTCTAGCCATCATTAATTTTGTGTCTTTATCAATCTTTAATTTTTCTTTTTTGTCCATCTACACAATTAGAAAAAACCGTAATTTTAATCGGCAATTTTCCGTAAAAATATACTGATCTCAACCGTATTTTAGTAAAATACAGGTGACCGTAATTTTACCTTAATTTGTTATTATCTTTTACGGGTTAGTGACCGTAATATCACTTGTTTACGTCAATATATATCTTTTTAAAGCAGTAAAAACCCTGGAATAAATGTTGCCAGACATTTACCGTTTTTTAATGCAAATTTTTAACAGTGTCTAGTTTCACTTTGGTGTTGATCTGTATTTTTTATCCATCTGTAATTTTATTTGTGCTATAATTCAGTAATTACTCTTTGCTAGCCATCGTTATTTTATTATCGCTATCCGTCTAATTTTTCTTTGTCATCCATTGGTAATTTTTCTTTATTATCCATCGTAAATTGTTCTGTTATCTGTCGGTAATATTTCTTTATCTATTTGTAATATTCCATTATGATCCATCTGTAATTTTTTATTGCTATTCATAAGTGAATTTTTTCTGGTATCCATATATCTTTTTTTCTAGTAACCAATGCAATCTTTATCCATCAAATACTTCTTTATCCATAAGTAATTTTCCTTAGCTACCTATCATTGATTTTTTTTTCTTTTCTTTTTTTTTTTTGCTATCTATTCTTTATCCGTGTGTAATTTTTATTGAATATCCGTATAACTTTTCTTTGGTATCCATATATAATTTTTCCTTGCTATTCACTATTGTTGTGTTTCCCTTTTATTTTGTTCCGCAATTTAGAGTTTCAAAATTGCTTACCGGGTTTGCAATGATTTGAATCTTAACCCGGTTGTGTGAATATTTTATCAAAATTTGGTATAGTGGATACCGCCTTTCATAATATGGGTACAAATTAGACCCCTTTGCTTAAAGAATAATTAATACCTGAAGAATTTTACCCCAGTGAAAAGTGAAATACTGTTCTCAAGCCTCAATAATAAATAAACCCAGAGATGGTAATCTAACCCTTGACTCGAATATAATGTGTAATACCTGTGACTTAACTGAGCAACCTGTCCTTTGACCTTTAGAATACAACTATCGTCTTAGGTGCTCAAGAATGCAAGAAGGTGCGCTGGTCTCATTTACTTCATTTTCATTTAGTTCTCATATTTCAGTTTATTGGATATCTCTATGGTATTACTATGTTTAATCGAATTTTCGCATAAATGTCAGTCAATTACATTTACAATTTGATTGTAAAGCTTCTCCAAATACAGTTTTGTCCATTTTATTTTTCTTCAAAAATCTCTGTTTGATAATTTGTTCAAACTCTGTCCAAGTTCGGTAGCAATATCACCTTTAGCTTCTATGGCTGGATAGGGGCTGAGAAAAAATATTATACATTATGTAGCATGAATGACTCACATCTGAAAAGAAATTTGAGTACTCGGGGACAAAACAAAATTAAATCATGTTTGATATCATGTTGCTTCATAATATTCTTTTATCAGCTGAAGTATATCCTAATCTGTCCTATTATAGATTAGTTTAAAAAATCTTTTGAGTTTTATTTCATGGTATCAATGCTTACGTGAGAGAGAGAGAGAGAGAGAGAGAGAGAGAGAGAGAGAGAGAGAGAGAGAGAGAGAGAGAGAGACCTTAATTTTTAACTTTGACAGTGAGTGACTTGAACAATCTAACATCCTTTTCGATGTCAGGGCAGGTTTGGAGATATCGTGGCGGATCATTCGTTCATTTTCAATAACATTCCAATATTCCATACAGTTCTCTTGGATTTCATCTTTCGTCTCTCGCCATTTCACTTCCTTTTCCAAAACCCCTTTTACCCTTCCTACCTCATCTACATTTAAATCTCATATTGAATTGAAGTCAGTCGCATCGCCGAAGCTCATATATTCCGAAAGGGATAGGGCCAACAGTGCACACAACGCGGTGCTGTCTAGTTATTACTTCAAGGGTCTTTGCTGCATACCTTCGACCCCCAACTGCAACCACTTTTTAGCTTTCTGCTTTACCGCCATTGCCACGTTTTTTTTTTTTTTTTTAACTGACTGTCCAACCACTTTTAGCTTTTACATCATACTGCATCTGCAGTTTCCCCCCGTGTTGCACCTAGGCGCTGGATGACCTGCCCAGAACCAGCACCAGACCACATGACTCAAATTCATTTAGCCATTCCAATAAATCCTGAACTTACATAGGCCAAAAAAATTCCTCCGATTTTCTTGGAAATATTGTATTTATGATATCTTCAAGTATGTTATTTATATATACACCAACAACTGGTATAACTCTGTCGAGGCTTCGATGTTAATCCCCGAAACATCGGTACTTGAATACGATTATAATTCCGCCGTTCCTAATACTCATTTCAACTTTGTTCAACGACAAGCGGTTGATGATATATTTCACGAGCTAGAATAGTTTGTTGTCGGCTTGTCTTCATCTTAATGCGTTATGAGTTTAATCCTCTTCAATTTGACTTCGAAATATCCTCATGTTTATTTTAATTTTATAATTGTTCCGACACAGAGACTTACCTTGAAACACTTTATAGGAGATTACTGGTAACTCTCTCCGACGACCAGATTTTTACGTAGTTTCCCCCTACTTCCATGTTCTATACTGTCCTGAATAACGGGAAATAACATGACCTGGGGGCATTGCCCAGGCAGGTCGCCCGTCTTTGAGAAGCTCTCCCCAGTAAGTTTTCTGGTCGGTTCGTGAACACACGTGCTTCACGAAGCTCCTCATACTCCGTGCGATTCCCTTTGTGTTTGGTTCCACGTGCTTCCCACGTGATCGGGATCTCTTAGTGTGTGTTTAGTGCTTTCACTACGTGCTTTTGATTTCGCTCCCTTGTGCTTTCCTAGTGTTTTAGTGCTTTTCCTTTGTGGCTTGCTTGTGTCTACGGCCCTTTGTGTTGCGTTATGGAACACGTTCGCCGTTGTCCTGGGCCTAGGGCTGGTAGATCATGCGGGGCTTTTCTGTCTAAGCCCGAGGTTGACCCGCATACGTTGTGTACCTCGTGTAGGGGTAGAGCTTGTTCGCCGTCGGATAAGTGTTCCGAATGTGCCGATTGGCCCGAGGTCCAGTGGATAAAATTCCGTACCAAAAAGAAGAAGGCATCGAAGAAGTCCCCTAGGAAGACTAGCGTTTCTTCCCCTGCGACTTCAGCAGGAGAAGGGTCAGGTAGGGTACATCCGCCTTCCCCTACCCAAAGTAAGGGGCGAGGTAAGTCCAAGGAGAACATGCAGTTGGCTCCTCTTTCCCAAGAGAGGGAATTTGTGGGCGGTCCTTCGTTGGCCAAGGCAAGTCAGGCGGCCGTAAGTGAGTGTAGTGGGGGTCCGGGGGACGTGGCTCTCTCTCATAAGGGCCACGTCTCGTCGAGGGACCCCATGTGGTCTAATAGTGTCCCTTTTTCTTCGTCAGGTTCCTGGGTGGAAGTTCCAGGGTCATCAGCGACGAGTGGTGGCGTCGGCAGAGAGGAGTCCCCGCAAGAAGATCCATTGGCTTGGGACGTGCCGAGGACTCCGATGAGGTCCCCACTGGACATGGAGGAAGGCCTTGGCGGGGCCTTCCCCGGTTTGGCGGACCCGTCGGGATGGTTGCCGCCGAAGACTTCGCTACAGGAGAGTCTCCCCATTCCTTCTCCGTCAGGGGTACAGCGTAGCCCCAAGAAAACGCAGTCACGTGCTAGGTCACGATACGGAGGTCAGTCTTTCTCGTCAGGACGTGACTCTTCGGATTCGTCAAGCAGTGAACGGAGGAGACGACAGAGGAGGAAACGAGATCGGTCGGTGCGGAGGAACTCCCCTTTGCGGTCTCCCACAAGATCTCGGGACAGGGTGAGTCCCAGTTCCCCTCCTCCCAAAAGCAGGAGAACAACTCCCCCAGTAGGGACGTGGAAACGAGGTCGGTCTGTGCGGAGGAACTCCCCTTCGCGGTCTCCCACAGGATCTCGGGACAGGATGAGTCCCCGTTCCCCTACATCCAAAAGCAGGAGAACAACCCCCCCAGTAGGGACGCGGAAACGAGGTCGGTCTGTGCGGAGGAACTCCCCTTCGCGGTCTCCCACAGGATCTCGGGACAGGATGAGGCCCCGTTCCCCTACACCCAAAAGCAGGAGACCAGTCTCTCCGAAAGGGACGTGGGTGTTTGTCCCAGAGAACAATTTTAAAGTCTGTTCCAAACCTATTGGTTCGACACATGAGCGGGCAGGAGACAGTCCCCCTAGAAGGACTTCCACGTGCTGCGTCAGGGAGTCACCAGATGAGCGAAGGGCTACATCTTGCAGGCCTAAGACCCGTCCTGGAGACGTTTATCCCGCCCAGCGCAGGGGGCCGTCGTCTAGGCCAGGCAGCCTCGACAGGTCTCCCCATCGAGACCCCAGAAGGGGAAGGACACCTCCGTCGATCTATCTCACGGAGGACACCGTTTCACCGAAAAAGGCCACGAAGAGGAGAGGTACAGCGGACGTCGAAGATAAAGGGAACCGTGGACCCCGCCATCACGGCAGAGACCGAGATCACGATTCGCCCCGTCGGTCGGAAGGAGGGGAGGGCGAGTCGGCGGTGACTTAGGACTCAGCGTACAGGAGAGTCCTTGCCTTAATTAGGGGTTATAACAACCTTATAGAACCCGCCACTCAAGAGGAAGAACCCTGGACTTCAGGCCTGAACAAGTTCATAGCGGTCCCCGCCCAGAAAAAGTCCTCTCTCTCTCTCTCCCTGAGGCCAGTAACGTGGGGATTGGAAAGTCACACATTGATAAGGTCATATCCCGCAATAGCGACTCCTGCAGGGCTCACAGCTCAGCAAAGCTCCTACAGGGTTTGAAGTCGCAGTCGAAATACTACTCTTTAGAAAATAGGCCGACCGGTGCGTGCAAGACCGAGGAAACCATAGACATCCTGTGCCAGGGCATCTCCGACGGGAGGGCATCGGCAGCATCTACCTTCTTCTCCCCTTCCGAGTCGGCAATGATGGAGGAGATGTCCAAGGACTTAGTTAATGTGGCCTCCTGGCTGGATTGGTGGGCCACCACCCTAGTAGGCACCCAGATTCCTACAGACTCCATGGAACCTGCAAAACGGGAGGCTCTGAATGAGTTGCTGGGGTCAGGTAGCCGCGACCTTAAATTCCTGACCTTTCAGTCTTTGGCTCTCTCCGCAAATTGGATTCTCCGGAGAAGAGACGCCCTAGTCAAGAACCTTCCCATTAAGATTCCTGACAGGGAAGCTAAAGCCTTGAAGACCTGCTCCGTCTGGGGGGAGCAGCTTATTCCGACGAAGAAGGCGGAAGAGGTCGTGGAGAAGTTGGCCAAAAAGAGGGAGCTACCTACCCTGAAGCCACAGGCGGCACGCCGCCCCATCTTCAGGAGGCCAGTGACAGAAGCACCCATGGCCGCGCGTACCACACCAACTCAAGGAAGGAGGGAACCCTCGTCAGGACAGTGGTCTTCCTCTGTGGTTCCCCCCCGAAGAGGTTCATCTTCTAACCCCCCAACGTATAGGTCTTCTTTCTACTCCTCCAGGAGGGGGAGAACAGGCCGTTCTTCCCGTAGGAGATAAGATGGGAGGCCCCCCTCCCCTGCCCAAGCCTCAGGTAGGGGGATGCCTCAGACTCACTTGGCAAGCATGGAAGCTCCACGGAGCAGATCCGTGGACAGTTACAGTACTAAAGGAGGGCTACAGGATCCCCTTCATGGAAGAGACACCCCCCCTAGTTCCAGCAACGCAGGCAGACTGGTTGGTGCCCAAGGACCTGGCGAAGAGGGCAGCGTTGGACGAAGAAGTCAAGACGTTGTTGCGGAAGGGAGCTTTAGAAACAGTGACATTCCCGGGTCCGGGGTTCTACAGCCGCCTGTTCCTAGTGGAAAAAGCGACAGGAGGGTGGAGACCTGTAATAGACCTGTCAGCCCTCAACAGGTTTCTCAGGAAGGTGACCTTCGAAATGGACACTCCAAGAACGGTCATGGCGTCCTTGAGAGAGGGCGACTTTATGATTTCTATAGACCTCAAGGACGCCTACTTCCAAGTGCCCATTCATCCGTCGAGCAGGAAGTTTCTCCGGGTCAAGTGGGGTACCCAGGTGTTACAATTCAAGGCCCTATGCTTCGGTCTTTCAACAGCCCCCCAGGTATTCACGAGGGTCTTTACGACGGTCTCCATATGGGCCCACGAACGGGGCATTCGACTCATCAGGTACCTGGACGACTGGTTACTCCTTTCATCCTCAAAGGAAGACTTGAAACAACAGGGCGAAGATCTTCTTCAATTGTGCAAGACCCTGGGCATCGTGGTCAACTTGGAGAAATCACAGCTAACCCCATCCAACAGGAGGACGTACCTTGGAATGGTCCTGGATTCGTTACAGGTCAAGGCATTCCCAACCACGGAAAGGCTGGACAACCTGGATCGAGTGCTCCGGCCCTTCCTTCTGGGTCGCCCCAGAAGAGCGCAGGATTGGCAAAGGTTGGTAGGGCACCTGGTGTCCCTAGAGAAGCTGGTACCTCACGGGAGACAGAACTTAAGGGTGGTTCAATGGAACCTGAAAGAACATTGGAACCAGAAAAGTTCCCTGGACATTGTGGTCCCTCTCCTTCAGGAGTCCAGGAAGGCCTTGGAATGGTGGCAGGATCGGTCGAACACCCTAAGGGGGATGCCACTGTCCTCCCAACCTCCGGAGGTTCTTCTCTTCACGGACGCATCGAAGGACGGGTGGGGGGCCCATCTCCGGGAAAAGACAGCAAAGGGGGCGTGGTCAGAGGGAGAGAAATCCCCACACATAAATATCCTGGAAATGAGAGCGGTCCAAGAAGCCTGCAACCACTTCGAGGAGGACATGAGAGGGCATTCGGTGGCCCTAATGTCAGACAATGCAACGGTGGTGGCTTACGTGAAAAAGGAGGGGGGACTGAGATCAAAAGAGTTGTGCGAACTAGCCCTTCAAATCCTAAAATGGGCGGAACAGAAGGACGTCATCCTGACGGCAAGGTTCATTCCAGGGAAGAACAACGTCCTAGCAGACGGCCTCAGCAGAGTGGGGCAAGTGGTAGCAACAGAATGGTCCCTACACCCACAAGTGGCAAGCTACATTATACAGATGTGGGGATCTCCGGTAATGGATCTGTTTGCAACAAGGTTGAACGCGCAACTCCCCGTATTTTGTTCTCCCGTCCCAGATCCGAAGGCGGCAATGGAAGACGCCTTTCAGCACAAGTGGGACGGACTGGACGTGTACGCCTTTCCCCCCTTCTCCCTGATAAGGCAGGTCCTCAACAGAGTAAGAGCAGCAACCAACCTAAGGATGACTTTGGTAGCGCCTTGGTGGCCGGAGAGAGAATGGTTCGCGGACCTAAGGAACCTCACCGTCCTACCTCCTTGGCCTCTACCCGGCAGGTCAGACCTATTAAAACAACCTCACTTTCAGCGGTTTCACAGAAACCCGCAAGCCCTTCGTCTTCACGCCTGGAGATTATCCAGCGGCTCCTGAAGAAGCAAGGGTACTCCGGCAAGACAGCCAGGAGGATGTCGCTATACCTGAGGAAATCATCCACAGCCGTCTACCAGTCTAAGTGGGCGGTATTCGTGAAGTGGTGCAGGGACAAGAAGTTAGAGCCCTTGGAAGCGTCAGTGCCCGTGATAGCCGACTTCATGGTTTATCTCAGGGACAAGTTAGACATGTCAGTTCCAGCGATCAAGGGAGTTCGGGCGGCCCTGGGTCAAGTCTTTCTTCTTAAGGGCATAGATCTCGGCTCCTCCAGGCATATCTCCATGCTTATCAGAGCGTTCGAACAATCATGCCCCCCTTCCGCCCCTAGAATCCCGAGTTGGGACTTGGCGCGAGTCCTAGATATGTTACGGAAACCACCATTCGAGCCCTTAAAGGACATTGATGACAAGAATCTCACGCTCAAGGCGGTCTTCTTGCTAGCATTAGCCTCGGCTAAGAGGGTGGGCGAGCTACACGGACTGTCATTCGAGGTGGAACACACTAGGGGATGGAAGGAAGTAACCTTTAAGTTTGTCACATCCTTCGTCGCCAAGACTCAGAACCCCTCGGTGTGGGATCCGAGGTTTGAGAGCTTTTCGATTCCGGCAATCCCGAATAAAGGAAACCCGGAGGACCTAAAATTATGCCCGGTCAGGACTATTAGGAAATACCTTAAGAGAACGGCAAACCTCCGCCCGTCTATCAAGAATCTCTTCGTCTCATGGGGAAAAATAAAGAAAAACATATCCAAAAATACGGTTTCGTTCTGGCTCAGGAAAGTGATCACGCAAGCCTACTTAAAACAAGGTCTTCCTACACCGGGGAAACCCAGAGCTCACGATGTTCGGGGCATTAGCACCTCTCTAACGTTCGAAAAGAACATGTCAGTAGCGCAGGTTCTTCGAGCGGGAACTTGGTCCAACCAGTCGACCTTCACCGCACATTATCTCAAGGACTGTACGAGAAAGTCTCTGGACGGGTTTTCTATCGGGCCGGTCATCTCAGCCCTGCATTCGGTTTGACGGCTCAAGCCCCAGGCTCAATCGCGAAACATAGGGTATCTAGACACAAGGAGCCGAGTTCTATTTTTCCCCCCTTTTCTATCTTTCTCGTACCGTCAGTCGTCATCAAGAAATATCGCTCATTACACAAGACGAAAATTCGCCATATCAAGCACAACGAAGATATTGCAGAAGGGTAAGTGTTATATCACACTTAATGAGTCTTTTACGTAGTTTTCCCTACTGTCCATCGGGGTCAGGGCTAAAGGGCACTCCCCCCTCCTAAGGTGTAAGTCTCCTATAAAGTGTTTCAAGGTAAGTCTCTGTGTCGGAACAAATCACAAATTTTAAGTAATTTGTATTTTTCCTAACAATACTTACCGAAGAAACACTTTAGGTTTAGGGCCCCCCCAACCGTCCCCGCAGTGCCCCGCTGACCTCGTGGTTTTGTTCATTACATAAAACTTACTGGGGAGAGCTTCTCAAAGACGGGCGACCTGCCTGGGCAATGCCCCCAGGTCATGTTATTTCCCGTTATTCAGGACAGTATAGAACATGGAAGTAGGGGGAAACTACGTAAAAATCTAGTCGTCGGAGAGGAGTTACCAGTAATCTCCTATAAAGTGTTTCTTCGGTAAGTATTGTTAGGAAAAAAACAAATTGCTTAAAATTTGTGATTTTCTTCGAATTTCACTTCTCTTCATGTCTAGGAAGTTTACCGTTTTTGGGCGTTTAAAAAAATCACTGAATATCTTTACACATTAATATATTCAAAGCTACAAGTAAAATAACATTAGTCATTCGAAAAGAAAACTTAATTATATTAATGTCTAATAATGGAAATTGGAATGAATGATATACACCACTTTAGTAGGAATAGTAATCTCTCTCTCTCTCTCTCTCTCTCTCTCTCTCTCTCTCTCTCTCTCTCTCTCTCTCTCTCTCTCTCATCCATTTTATTCCCCTAAGCATATTTGCGGAGAACGATAATTAGTCCCATTAAGCAATTAGGATTGAAAGGGAAAGAAGCGGTGATATCTCTTTTGAATGATATGCATTTGTCCACCAACTTTCTATACCCGCTCTCCTTCTCTCCCCCCCCCCACACACACACAGAAAAAAAATATTTCTATTATAGTAATGATTTCTGGAAAAGATAAGGCATATATATATATATATATATATATATATATATATATATATATATATATATATATATATATATATATATATATATATTATATATATATACATATATATATATATACATATATATATATATATATATATATATATATATATATATATATATATATATATATATATATACATATATATATATATATATATATATATATATATATATATATATATATATATATATATATATATATATATATATATATATAAATATAAATATATATAAATATATAAATATATATACATAAATATATATATATATATAATATATATATATATATATATATATATATATATATATATATATATATATATATATAAATATATATATAAATATAAATTATATATATATAATATATATATATATATATATATATATATATATATATATATAAATAAATATACATATACATATATATATACATTATATATATATATAAATATATATATTTACATTATATATATATATATATAAATATATATATTTACATTATATATATATATATATATATATATATATATATATATATATATATATATATATATATATATATATATATATATATATATATTCAAACACTAATTCAAGAGGGCCTCCTAACAAGTTTCGTTATATGTAGTCTATTATTACTAAATTTGAATTTTTTCCCTAAACAACTTGCATCCAAAATTATTCTTTGAGTAATAATGTCTGGAATTGAAATTAAGAAGTATCATTATTAATTCGCAGAGGTTATTACATTTCATATAAGGATTTATACTATGTTTATATTATATATTTTCTCTTTTCTTATCATACGTCCTAAAGAAACATATTTGCTGGTATATTTCTATGCATATACAAGACCATGCATTTGTTGAAGGCCACGTAAAGTTTTGCATTTCAAGTTTTTTTTCGAGTTCATTTTAAATCTTAAAAAATTTTTCATAGCGATTGATACGTTGTACATTTTTCGAGCTCGTCATTGGAATCATTGCAAATGGAAAAAGCTAAAACGAAATTACTTTCCCGTACAAACTTCCATCGAATATTTCTCATGTCTGAAAAGGGGAAATATCAATTTCCCTGAACTTGCCTTCATAAACCTCTGTATGGTAGGAACATTTATCATGAGAGGATATATCTTTATTTCTCAATCGGAAAGTTGTTACTATGCAAGGGAAGTAACACACACACACACACACACAGTGATTGATAAAGGCCAAGTCTTTCTTGCAGTATTTACTGGGTCAATTTTAATCTCTTGTTTGAAAGCTTTTATTTTCCTTCAGTCTAGAACAAATATGTATAAGTGAGGTTGTTTCAACATCTTCATACTGTACTGTTGTTTAAAAACAGATCTTATAACACTTGAATAAACGTTTGAACTCAATACACACGCGCCAATAGCTTTTTGTGTGTTTTCACTTTAATAACTTTGAGGATAGAATATATAGCCTCCAACAATAACAATATTAATTTTATAATAAATGCCATTAGGTTCAGGGCAAGATATATGAATCTAGGTAAGATGTAGATTCCCTCTAAAGATTATTTAGAAGTATAAAATGGTGTTACAATTACTGAATATTTTCCTAATGAAAACTGGCTTTAATCCACAGCACCTGTGATGATAGTATAAATGTAAGATTTTCATCAACATTGAAACGCTCTATAAGGCTAGATATAAGACTTGATTATTACGATTAAATGTTCTAGCATCTACAAAATTTTTAAATTGGTGCTTTTACGGGAGAAATTTCTTTGATAAACAATAAAGGCCTGTGATTTAATGTAATTATCTCATCGCCATTTATCATGCATCAAGCCAACTTACAGATTTATAAGAGGCTTTACATATCTCCATAGTTGAAATCATAATCTAGATGCTTTCAGAACACAATTATGAAATGGAGAGAAAAGTTCGATGAAGATCTCTATGAGGACCGGAAATATATCGAATAATTTTCATACCATTCAAAGTTTATTCTCTCATTGCGAGCACCTGCAAGATAAAAGGATTGGGTGGATGTGGAACTAACTGTTGGTGGCACCAGTGAGATTACATTAGGTGCTTTATGTAAAGACAGTTTTAAGCTGGGGTTCATCCTTGATTTGGCAGTAAAGAGATTGTGGAATTGATTTTTGTTTGGTCTTCTACTTTGGATCCACTGCATTTAGTGAACTTGTGTGGCTTATTCCTTGTGATACGTCACCAGTTTTTTGCTGGCGAATGACAGACCCAACAGCATGATTTTTATGTAGCTAGTAGCCATTTTTTCATAATATTCTCTCTCTCTCTCTCTCTCTCTCTCTCTCTCTCTCTCTCTCTCTCTCTCTCTCTCTCTCTCTCTCTCTCTCCCCCTTCAAAAATTCCCTAATTCCCTTGAAATGGCCTTTGGAATTATGGAGCTTAGAGAGATGTGTAGTTACAAAATCCGCTTTTTACTGCAAATGCAATAAATCTACGTAAGTCTTTTTGTTTAGATAGTGTTAACCCTCGATTTGCAATGTAATTACTAATACCAATACAAACATTGCACGGGATTAACCTCGATAGTAATATACTGCCTCATGTAAATTGAAGTTTTTAATGGCACTGAAAAAGTTACATCTGTGGATCATGCTATTTTCCGTAAAATCACTGTAATTATTTGTATAAATTAATATTCTAGAAATTTCTAATTAATTTATATTACCAACTAAAGATATTAATTAGTGAAGGGCAATCGAAGGGTTGCAGATACCCAGAGAAAAAAAGAAAACTTGAAGGTCAAAATGTGTGAATGTTTATAGTATTGCTTTCTCATTTCACGGATGAATCATATACGTATCGTAGATTTTAATCTAACATTAAATCTCTCTTTACTGAAGTTGAAGAATTAATTGAATTACTCGTATGAGAAATACTAAAGGTTAAGAATCGACCAGTAAATTGAAAACGAAAGTGATAAGTCATCTTAATTAATATTGCTGTAAATATCTGTCGTTCATCCTTTGCCATCCGATGCAATGTCTGACGAGCCCCGACTCGGTATAATTGCTTAACCAGCAACGCGCTCCAGGTCTAGAAACAGCATCGCCTCTTGCAATTTCGCTGATACATACCAATGAATTGCGCTCGATGGACATCACAGTTCAATTCGTGTCCCATGGCTTAACTTAAGGCAATGAGCTGGGACGTGTGTGAAGTCCAGAGCAGGATCTCTCTTATCCTACAATTTTGAGATGTGGTGGTCTCCCAATGAAATTCACGTTCATCATAATAGCTATAGTTTTTTTTCTTTTTCACTCTAGAAAATTATGCCATGTTAGTATTACGTAAATGATAAAATAGATATAATCACTACTGTTTTATACTTTTTTGCATTCATAATAACCATATATTAAAAAAAAAAAAAAACGAAGCTCCAACTGATTACATTGCGTAAGTATGAAAGGTGAGAAAAGAAAATATATATATATATATATATATATATATATATATATATATATATATGTGTGTGTGTGTGTGTGTGTGTGTGTGTGTGTGTGTGTGTGTGTGTGTGTGTGTGTGTGTGTGTGTGTGATTTTACACGTCGGTAGCAGCAATAATCTAGAGGTTTATCAGCTAAAGACGGCACTATAACATTATTGCTGCTTGTGTAGCTAATGTTGAAACTCAGATATGCAACTATGCAACTTTATAAAGATTTCATTTCGAAGTAAGATCAAGTATTAAGTTATGGAAGAAATTTCAAATAGAAGTTGATAAAACACAATAAAGCGTTAGAAATATCAGTTTACGAGATTTCAAGGAACCAATGGCCATCTAAACCTTCTAAGAGGTGAAAATAATACTCGAGATCCATATTAACACAAATTGCAAAAGAGGTCGTTGTAATGCCCTCCTTCTGTTCTGTATTCCCATTAGTAAAAGTGGATTATTTTTCAGTCATATCTTCTAGAATTTATTAGATTCACAAGTGATAATACAGTAATGATTAGTTTCATGAGGTATGATTCAACGTCATTTCGTTAAATTTTAATTTCACAGAGCATTAATGAAATTTCTCCTTGTCACTAGCGAATTCTAACGTAGGAACTATCTTAGGAAAGGTAAGGTGAACAGCAAATGTTTTCTACTTTGGCTGTGAGTTTCTGTACAGTAACAATGCACATCTCGAATAGATGAGGCGATTTGGGTGTATTTTGGCGGTAACGGAACATACATGTGGTGATTTGCTTCCATTTAAACCATATTGGCTAATGCGATAAGGAGCACTGCATCTTTTAACTCGCTTATACTTTGCTAGCGGAACCCGTGTAAATTACACGAGATTATATTTTCAATACTAATTATCTTGTTCCTAACCTATACATGTTTGAATAAGATGTTCCGAGATTAATTTTATAACCTGGGTAATGGAAATTGATAGAACTCAATTTTTTGTATAATATTTTAAAAAAGTCAGGTGCTATAGACAAAATTGAGAAAATATATAAGATGTGCTTTTGTGACGAGCCGAGAGAGGAGTTGTGAAATCAAAGGCAGATTGGAAACGACCGAGTTATATTGTTGTGGAACACTCTCCTTATATACAAACCTCAAGGCAACAGGACATGACAAGTTCACAAGACAGACAATATCACAGAGGAAAAACCAGACAGGAATTTTCATGTTCGTTTTAGTGCGAGGGAGGAGCGAAGATGCAAGCATAATATATATAAAAGGAATTATGTACAATTGTGTGAAACACGGTTGGTACATGGCTCCCCCCCCCAAAAATGACATACTGTACATGTTAAATAGGGCGCCCTGATCTAGAGAGGCGAACTGTAGGCGGGTCATCTGGCAGAAGATAAGCAGGTTTTAGACGATCAATGGAGACCCAGTCTTCTTTGCCCCGAATGTTTAGGAGGAATGCTTCCGGACTGCGTCGGATCACAAGGAAAGGTCCCGTGTAAGGGGGCGTTAACGGTGGCTTGCTGGTGTCGTTGCGCAGGAAGACGTGCGTTGCAGAGTGCAAGTCCTTTGGTATGTGATGCTTCGCTGGGGGCTTGTAAGTCTGGCGGCACGGAGTAATTTTTCCCACGACGTGGCGTATGCGCTGGAGATCGTCGGAGGAGGTTGTAGAAGGAAAAAACTCGGCAGGGACGACCAACGGGTCGCCATACACCATTTCGGCTGCCGAGACGTCGAGGGCGTCTTTAAGAGTGGTCCTTAGTCCAAGGAGGACCCAGGGAATCTGAGTAAACCAGTTGCAATCCTTGCAGAGGGACATCAAAGCTGCTTTGAGGGTGCGATGAAAACGTTCAACCATTGCATTGGCAGCGGGGTTGTAGGCCGTTGTCTGATGTAGGGTGATGCCCAGGAGATTCGCTAATGACGTCCATAATTGAGAGGTGAAAGTGGTTCCCCTGTCAGAAGTAATATGCTCAGGGATACCGAATCTTGAAATCCATCCAGAGAGTAAGGCAGATGTACATGAGGCGGACGTTGCAGTTTCCATGGGAATGGCTTCAGGCCAACGAGTGGAGCGGTCGATGACGGTAAACAGGTAACGATGTCCTTGTGATGTGGGTAGGGGGCCTACAACGTCGACGTGAATGTGGGCGAAACGACGCTGAGGTTGAGGAAAGGTGACCACTCCTGAATCCGTGTGTTGATGTACTTTGGAAGTTTGGCAAGAAGTACAGGCACGGACCCAATCCTTAGCATCCTTAGAAATGCCGTGCCAAATGAACTTTGCCTTCAGCAGCTGTGCAGTAGAACGGCACGAGGGATGTGAAAGGCCGTGGATGAAATCGAACACCTGTCGGCGCATGGGAGCAGGAATCCAAGGTCGCGGTCTACCAGTACTGACGTCACAGAGGAGGGTGGTGTTGGAGTCTTCGAGGGGAAAGTCTTCCCAACGGAGGGACGTGCAGGATGTCCTACAAGCTTGGTACTCTGGATTCTGTCGTTGGGCTTCAGCCAGGGCGTTGTAATCCAATCCCAGTTGAACGGCAGCCAACGTGTTTCTTGACAGGGCATCGGCAACGGGATTCATTTTCCCAGGGACGTATTGGAGGGTGCAATTGTATTCAGCCACGGCGGAGAGATGTCGGCGTTGACGGGCGGACCAGGCGTCAGACTGTCGAGTGAAGGCGTGCACCAGAGGCATGTGGTCTGTGCGAATGACGAAGGGCTTACCTTTTAAAAAATGGCGAAAATGACGGACAGCCAAGTGCACCGCCAGCAATTCTCGATCGAAGGTAGAATAACCCGATTCTGCCTTGGACAGTTTTCTGCTGAAGAAGGCCAATGGGTGGGGCGAGCCTTTGACCACCTGCTCGAGTACTGCACCAATAGCGACGTCGCTGGCATCGGTGGAGAGAAGGAGAGGGGCGTGTGGGATAGGAAAAGTGAGAGCCGCAGCGGTTGATAGGGCCTTCTTTGCATTGCAGAAGGCTGCTTCTTCAAGGGGACCCCACTTCAGGTCCTTCGGCTTGCCCTTGAGGGAGGCGTAGAGGGGAGCAAGAGTGGCGGCAATGGCTGGCAGAGAACGGTGATAATAGTTGATCATGCCCAAGAATTCCTGCAGAGCTTTGACGGTCGAGGGCGTGGGGAAATTCTGAACGTCTGCTACCTTCTCAGGGAGGGGATGGACTCCTTCAGGAGTGATACGGTGCCCTAAGATCGACACTTCGTTGGCGCCAAAGGTACACTTGTCGTACCGGACCACAAGGCCGTTTTGTTGCAGGCGGTCGAGCACGATGCGCAGGTGACGGAGGTGTTCCTCTTTTGAGGAGGAGGACACAAATATGTCGTCCACATAACATACACAGAAAGGGAGGTCCCCTAAGATGCCATTCATGAGACGTTGAAACGTTGCCCCAGCATTACGAAGGCCAAAACAGGAGTAATTGAAGGTGTATGTGCCAAACGGAGTGGTGATGGCGGTCTTGGGGATGTCTTCTGGGTTCATAAACACCTGATAATACCCCTTCAGGAGGTCGAGCGTAGAGAAAACCTTTGCTTTGTGCAGGTAGGAGGTTACATCGGCAATGTTTGGGAGGGGGTAGTGATCCGGTTCTGTTTGCATGTTCAGGCGCCTGTAATCCCCGCACGGACGGAGGGAGCCGTCTTTCTTCAGAACGATGTGTAAGGGTGACGACCATGGGCTGGAGGCCTTTTGGCAAAGGCCCATTTTCTCCATTTCGGCGAAAGTCTGTTTGGCGGCTGCCAATCGTTCTGGTGCCAGACGTCTGAATTTTGCGAAGACTGGGGGTCCCGTCGTCTTGATATGGTGATAAATACCGTGCTTGGCAGGAACCGTGGGCGTTTGGCGAAGTTCTGGACGTAAAACTTCCGGGTACGACGTGAGGAGGTGGGCGTAGGCATCCGTGGGTGCGCTGATGTGGAGAGCGAGGTTAGAGGGGCGGGTTGAAGAGGTGTCGACAAGTACGAGTCTGCGTTGACCAATCGTCGGTGGGCGACATCGACCAGAAGGTGGAAATGAGAGAGGAAATCCGCGCCGAGGATTGGCATTGTGACGTCAGCAACGAGAAACTTCCAATTAAATTTACCGTTTCCGAACGATAATGTGAGGCTCTCGTAACCGTAGGTGGGTATCGCAGATCCGTTGGCAGGTAACAAGCGGACGTCGGCAGATGTAGACAGACTACGTTGTGCCTTGAAGAGTTTCCTTGGCAAAAGAGAACGACAAGCACCTGTGTCTACCAAAAATCGCACGCCCGTTCCTGCATCCTGTAAAAAGAAAAGATTAGAAACATGGGAGGCCACCGCCACAAGCGATGGCCTACTTACACGTTTTTTGGCCACTGACAATCTGTGGCACATTTCTTTGCGGTTGCCCCGAATCTGAAGTGGTAGTAGCAAAACTGCGGCGGATGCGAGGTAGTAAGTGGCTGTAGAAGTCGTTCGTTGGGGCGCGAGCGATTGGTGGGTGGTGGGCGGCTTTGTCGCCGCTTCGGCACGTCACGGGGTAGGCGTGTATGTCCTACGGCATTCATGTCAGCTTCGGTTGACGTTGAATAGGCATCCTCGTCGTCAGGGGTGGAGGCGTTGATGGAGGTCTTGAAGTGGCTGTCCATAGGGGCGTCGGCTTTGGTCATCAAGTCCTTTATGGGTAAACTATCGACATCGGGTATGGCAGCGCGCACAGGTTCAGGTAAACGGCGTATCCAAAGGGCACGGAGTAGGTTCACCTCACGAGGAGAGCCGTCTGCGGCAGGTTGAAGGCGAGCGATACTGGTCATTTCCCTGAGGGCAAGCGAAGCCCTTTGGTCCCCCAATGGTTGTTGCGAGAGCTGAAAAAGCTTTGCTATACGGGCGGCTGGCAACGGCGAGTACTGCTGCAGAAGGTATGATTTGAGGTCGTCATACGCTATTGGGGTGTGTCTTTGTTCACAAAGCCAGTCGGATATTTCTGGGAAGGTGTCCTCGGGTATCGCCGCGAGAACATAATCCGCTTTGGTGGTTGACCGAGTCACGCCCCTGATACAAAACTGGACTTCTGCGCGCTGAAACCAAGCAAACGCCTCTCCGCTGGCAAACAATGAAAGTTTGAATGGAGCGGCCGCAGCACCAACTGCTGTAGAGTCCGCCATAGTACCAACGATGAAGGGGCGAGGGGGTGGGGGTGGAAGGCGGTGGGAGCGAGTCGACTTCCGGGGTCACCAATGTGACGGGCCGAGAGAGGAGTTGTGAAATCAAAGGCAGATTGGAAACGACTGAGTTATATTGTTGTGGAACACTCTCCTTATATACAAACCTCAAGGCAACAGGACATGATAAGTTCACAAGACAGACAATATCACAGAGGAAAAACCAGACAGGAATTTTCATGTTCGTTTTAGTGCGAGGGAGGAGCGAAGATACAAGCATAATATATACAAAAGGAATTATGTACAATTGTGTGAAACACGGTTGGTACACTTTGGTTAAATAATCAAAAGTCAAATGTGAATTTGTAAGAGTATACCATGAAATTATTTCCGTTGACTTTAAAGCGGGAATTTGTGAGTATACCATGAAATTATTTCAGTTTTCTTTAAAGCGTGAGAGACAATAAATAACACACACGCTATCGTATTAATATATAGATATATTACATTATGTGACATTCTTCAATACGTGATTTGATATAACATTTATATTTTTATATTCTCTTCATTCATTATTTTTCTAACTAGATCACTTCCCTAACATAATTTACGTATGCTCATATAATATTATTGAAGGTTTTCTACCGAGAGGGATAGATTTGATATAAGAATAAAAGGACTTCAAGTTCATTGAAATTGAAGGTTTCTCCAGCCATTTATTTTCATCCGAAAGTATCAGGTAAAGGAAATTTTTCTCGGCGGATTCTCTCTTTTACGACATCGAAAAATTAACCGAAATAACCTGCAAGGAAAACATTTTCTGCATCTTTTACAATTAAAATTATCAAAGTATCCGAGTCTTGCCAGGACAGAAAGAGAGAGAAAAAATAGAATAGTTGCTGCAGTGACTATAGTTTTACAATCTTGTCACTTGTTTCATCCTATCTATTGAATTTTCATGACCAGATATATTGTAAATGAGAGAGAGAGAGAGAGAGAGAGAGAGAGAGAGAGAGAGAGAGAGAGAGAGAGAGAGAGAGAGAGAGAGAGAGAGAGAGAGAGGTCCGGAGCTTGGCGATCTGGTTTCAGCATTTCACATGAGAGAGAGAGAGAGAGAGAGAGAGAGAGAGAGAGAGAGAGAGAGAGAGAGAGAGAGAGAGAGATCGTGTATATATGTATTATTCTATTTTATAAGTACATTTTATTTTCCTTATGATATATTTTTACAGTATATTAAATTGAATATATTTATTGTTTTAATTTATTTCATATTTCTTATGTTTCGTTTTTTTACATATTTCCTCTGTTATTACTTAATTCATTGATGGTGTTTGTATATAAATGTTTATATGTACAGTATACAAATGTGTATAATCATATGTGTGTATACTGTGTGTATATATATATATATATATATATATATATATATATATATATATATATATATATATATATATATATATATATATATATAGATAGATAGATAGATAGATAGATAGATAGATAGATAGATAGATAGATAGATAGATAGATAGATAGATAGATATCGATTTTATATGTGCACTTTATTTTTCATATAATGTATTCATATGTTGAATTACAAAATATATTTATTTTTATTTCCTGTTTCCTATGTTTTGTATTTCCTATTTACATATTTTGTATTCGCTTTTACTTATTCTATAATAGATGTTTCTGTATTATATATTGTAAATTTATATATTTTATATCCTTATATATTAGTGGGTATTGTTTTATTTGTCATCTATATATTTTTTCTTATATATCTCTTGGTATTAATTAAAAGCAAAAGAATATAAACGTTTTATTTTTTTTAATAAAATTGCTTATACCATTTTCTTCTTTTCCTACTAGGTCATCTAAGTTCTCTTGGATCAGCGCGTTTCTGGCTCAAGAAAGGTAAAAAGAGAATGGTTGAGACACGCGATGAAACGACTGGTTTGTTCAACAGTCCTCAACCTCCTCCCAAATCTGAAACTCCAACCCAAGGGTCGGCTAGTTCTCGAGATTCTCAGAATGACCAGACAAAGGTAAACTACAAAAAATGTTTTTTTTTTTTTTTTTTTTTTTTTTTTTTTTTTTTTTTTTTTTTTTTTTTTTTTTAACAAAATTACGTTGCTAGGGCAAGGTAAATTTTAAATATTATGCTAGAGTTATGATGGGTGGTTTCCTTAATCGTAATTAGAATTGTTAGTATATAACAATTTTCCCTAAAAAATTCATGAAATTTTTAAATTATTTATAGATCTTGATTACCAGGTCGTGTGTTTAATCACTTTTGAAACGATAGCCAGTTGAAATTTTCAAGACATGTGCGTCCTACCAAACACTATCAATTTCCACTTCGGCAGTGCTTAATTGTACGATGATTTATCGGTAGATATTGTATTATAAATTGGCTTTTTTTTTTATCAAACTTGAACCATGACTAAATTCAAGTCAACTGGAGTTTATAGCTGATCACTGTTTGTGATATCAAGAAATTTCCTGTAAACGTGATATAGTAGAAAAATTTCTTTGATTTGATAGATCATTGTTACCCAATGCTTTATTTCTCTTTAAGAAAAAAAAAATTCCAAGTTATAGGTCGATTTTTTTTTCTCGTAAAGATATCTGACCTAATCAAGCTTTCTTGTTTTTGGTTATTAGATTTAAACGCTGACGTTTTGAGAGGATATCGGTATTTTCTTTCATTTAGTTAATGTAATTGACCTTTGCAGATATTAAACTAATGCTTCTGTTTACTTGGTATTCATTGTAAAACGTTAAAATGAAATTTATTTTCGCTTGCTGATTGCAATATAATCTTCGAATATGTTTGTATGGTTCTCTTTACTGCTATTGATACTATTTTAGGCAGGTAAGGTAAGTATCCCCCTAAACACATTTGAAATTTATCTTCCTTCTTGTTTTTTGTGATCACTTAAAATCCAACTATTGTGATAAGTATGTAATAATGGTCTGCTGTTTTTAGTTCGGACGCTTGTTTTCTATCATTGGAAATCTTAACATTGTCAAGTTAACCTAAGGTTTTTATATAATTTCAGTCAGGGTATGGTTGAATAAGAATAAAAAAAAACATAATGTAACTGTTTTTTACTTAAACTCTGGAATATAAGCAAAATTTCACTTATCCCCTTTTGTATAGATATAAATGTATGCATATTTTAAATGTGATGCAATGACCTTTGCTCGTTTTTTTTTTTCGGGTCCGATTCGTTTTCCTTCATTTTACTCTCAATGAGAATCAAAGCTTTATCACTATCATCCTTGATTAGACTTAATTCACTGGATTTTTACGTAAAATTCAATGTGAAGAATTAATTGGGTCTAAAATTTAATCTATAAAACTTTCTCTTGTAATAAAACAAAGGACAGCTCTCTCTCTCTCTCTCTCTCTCTCTCTCTCTCTCTCTCTCTCTCTCTCTCTCTCTCTCTCTCTCTCTCTCTCTCTCTGAAACACATGCGAGCTTTTCTTATCCGAGTGTTAGTATAAACTTGGAATATTAGTTAGATTCTCGGAAGTATGAAAGCGACTCCAAAGGGAAAGTGCTGGAAACTATAACAAACTTAACGAATTAATAGTTAGACCGTCGGACTTTGGGACAAATTCCAGGTAAAGGATTTGGTGTTTTCATGCAAGGTAAAGGATAATTATAAATGATGATGATGGATTGTAATGCTGGTGGGTTATAACCCCCCTCGTCAATATATATGGGCTTTTTATAAACTGCCACAATCTTGATATTGGCCTGATAGAAATGTATATACATGTCGCTAAACAATTATCTTTTATTAGGTAACATGTTATTACTGTTACAGAAGTTCTCGATTCATAATTGTTTCACGCATGGCACATATAATCAGAGGTATTAATCCCAACATACTGAAAAAGTTTGAATCCATTATATTCTAGTAAGGTATTGAATGTTATAATGCCAGTTAGCTTCGTGTTCACCTCCAATCGGAATTCCCTGTTCTCTGACCATAATTTAGGATGCTTCCTGTTACAACAATTCCCGTTTCTGAAGATGACTGAATTCTTCAGATACCTAAAGTAAGCATTTGAAATGCAAACAGGAGGGAGTAAGTTCCATAGGGTTGCATCTTTAATTTCATATATTTTTTAACGGCACTATAAAGTCAATTTCATCTGTGAAGATTTTTTATCCACCAGTTATTATGGACATTCTTCATCCTATGAACATTTGCAATTTTTTTATGTATCGTAGATGGGCAGATTAACATTATAAAATATTTTCAATGACCTAGACTGTTACAATTTGATTTACTAATGTACAGTATATGTATTGTAGTGCCTACTATTAACTTGAATGCGATTTTATATTATTGAATAACCATCCCATAGTTATTATTATTAGTATTATCATCATCATCATCATCTTTGTTGTTGTTGTTGTTGTTGTTGTTGTTGTCAAGAGAAGCCAAGCTACAACCCTGGCCGGAAAAGTTGAATGCTACAAGACCATGGGCCCCAACAGGGAAAGTAGTCCAGCGAGGAAATAAAATTAGGGACTAGCAAATGAACCATATAAGTTATAAATAGAGAATATGAAATAGATTGAGATCAGCAACAACGTTACAATATGTGAGTCATATATGAAGTATACAATGACACTGTCAACCTGCTCAACAGAAAAGCATTTACAAAAAGTTTTAACTTCTGACCGATTGGGAAAATCTTTCCACAATCTGGTTACAATTGGGATAAAACTTCTAGAATACTGTGTAGTATTGTGCCATCATGGGAAAGGCATGGCTGTCATGATTAGCAGCAAACCAAGTACTACGTAAAGTGTGACGGAGCCGAGAGAGGGTTGTGAACTCAAAGACAGGAAGCAATCGACTGAGTTATATTATTGTAGAAAACACTCCTTATATACAAAACCTCAATGCAACAGGACATAAGTTCACAAGACAGACAAAATTACAGAGGAAAAACCAGACAGGAATTTTCATGTTCGTTTTAGTGCGAGGGAAGAGCGAAGATACAAGCATAATATATACAAAAGGAATTATGTACAATTGTGTGAAACACAGTTGGTACATGGCTCCCCCCCTAAAAATGACATACTGTACATGTTAAATTGGGCGCCCTGATCTAGAGAGGCGAACTGTAGGCGGGTCATCTGGCAGAAGATAAGCAGGTTTTAGACGATCAATGGAGACCCAGTCTTCTTTGCCCCGAATGTTTAGGAGGAATGCTTCCGGACTGCGTCGGATCACAAGGAAAGGGCCCGTGTAAGGGGGCGTTAGTGGTGGCTTGCTGGTGTCGTTGCGCAGGAAGACGTGCGTTGCAGAGTGCAAGTCCGTTGGTATGTGATGCTTCGCTGGGGGCTTGTAAGTCTGGCGGCACAGAGTAAATTTTCCCACGACGTGACGTATGCACTGGAGATCGTCAAAGGAGGTTGTAAAAGGAAAAAATTCAGCAGGGACGACCAACGGGTCGCCATACACCATTTCAGCTGCCGAGACGTCAAGGGCGTCTTTAGGAGTGGTCCTTAGTCCCAGGAGGACCCAGGGAAGCTGAGTAAACCAGTTGCAATCCTTGCAGCGGGACATCAAAGCTGCTTTGAGGGTGCGATGAAAACGTTCAATCATTGCATTGGCAGCGGGGTTGTAGGCCGTTGTCTGATGTAGGGTGATGCCCAGGAGATTCCCTAATGACGTCCACAATTGAGAGGTGAAAGTGGTTCCCCTCTCAGAAGTAATATGCTCAGGGATACCGAATCTTGAAATCCATCCAGAGAGTAAGGCAGATGTACATGAGGCGGACGTTGCAGTTTCCATGGGAATGGCTTCAGGCCAACGAGTGGAGCGGTCGATGACGGTAAACAGGTAACGATGTCCTTGTGATGTGGGTAGGGGGCCTACAACGTCGACGTGAATGTGGGCGAAACGACGCTGAGGTTGAGGAAAGGTGACCACTCCTGAATCCGTGTGTTGATGTACTTTGGAAGTTTGGCAAGAAGTACAGGCACGGACCCAATCCTTAGCATCCTTAGAAATGCCGTGCCAAATGAACTTTGCCTTCAGCAGCTGTGCAGTAGAACGGCACGAGGGATGTGAAAGGCCGTGGATGAAATCGAACACCTGTCGGCGCATGGGAGCAGGAATCCAAGGTCGCGGTCTACCAGTACTGACGTCACAGAGGAGGGTGGTGTTGGAGTCTTCGAGGGGAAAGTCTTCCCAACGGAGGGACGTGCAGGATGTCCTACAAGCTTGGTACTCTGGATTCTGTTGTTGGGCTTCAGCCAGGGCGTTGTAATCCAATCCCAGTTGAACGGCAGCCAACGTGTTTCTTGACAGGGCATCAGCAACGGGATTCATTTTCCCAGGGACGTATTGGAGGGTACAATTGTATTCAGCCACGGCGGAGAGATGTCGGCGTTGATGGGCGGACCAGGCGTCAGACTGTCGAGTGAAGGCGTGCACCAGAGGCATGTGGTCTGTGCGAATGACGAAGGGCGTACCTTTTAAGAAAAGGCGAAAGTGACGGACAGCCAAGTGCACCGCCAGCAATTTTCGATCGAAGGTAGAATAACCCGATTCTGCCTTGGACAGTTTTCTGCTGAAGAAGGCCAATGGGCGGAGCGAGCCTTTGACCACCTGCTCGAGTACTGCACCAATAGCGACGTCGCTGGCATCGGTGGAGAGAAGAAGAGGGGCGTGTGAGATAGGAAAAGGGAGAGCCGCAGCAGTTGATAGGGCCTTCTTTGCATTGCAGAAGGCTTCTTCTTGAAGGGGACCCCACTTCAGGTCCTTCGGCTTGCCCTTGAGGGAGGCGTAGAGGGGAGCAAGAATGGCGGCAATGGCTGGCAGAAAACGGTGATAATAGTTGATCATGCCCAAGAATTCCTGCAGAGCTTTGACGGTCGAGGGCACGGGGAAGTTCTGAACGGCTGCTACCTTCTCAGGGAGGGGGTGGACACCTTCAGGAGTGATGCGGTGCCCTAAGAACGATACTTCGTTGGCGCCAAAGGTACACTTGTCGTACCAGACTACAAGGCCGTTTTGTTGCAGGCGGTCGAGCACGATGCGCAGGTGACGGAGGTGTTCCTCTTTTGAGGAGGAGAACACAAGTATGTCGTCCACATAACATACACAGAAAGGGAGGTCCCCTAAGATGCCATCCATGAGATGTTGAAACGTGGCCCCAGCATTACGAAGGCCAAAACAGGAGTAATTGAAGGTGTATCTACCAAACGGAGTGGTGATGGCAGTCATAGGGATGTCTTCTGGGTTCATAGGCACCTGATAATACCCCTTCAGGAGATCGAGAGTAGAGAAAACCTTTGCTTTGTGCAGGTAGGAGGTCACGTTAGCAATGTTTGGGAGGGGGTAGTGATCCGGTTCTGTTTGCATGTTCAGGTGCCTGTAATTCCCACACGGACGGAGGGAGCCGTCTTTCTTCAGAACGATGTGTAAGAGTGACGACCATGGGCTGGAGGCCTTTTGGCAAGGGCCCATTTCCTCCATTTCGGCGAACGTCTGTTTGGCGGCTGCCAATCGTTCTGGTGCCAGACGTCTGAATTTTGCGAAGACTGGGGGTCCCGTCGTCTTGATATGGTGATAAATACCGTGCTTGGCAGGAACCGTGGGCGTTTGGCGAAGTTCTGGACGTAAAACTTCCGGGTACGACGTGAGGAGGTGGGCGTAGGCATCCGTGGGTGCGCTAATGTGGAGAGCGAGGTTAGAGGGGGCGGATGGAAGAGGTATCGACAAGTACGAGTCTGCGTTGACCAATCATCGGTGGGCGACATCGACTAGAAGGTGGAAATGAGAGAGGAAATCTGCACCGAGGATTGGCATGGTGACATCAGCAACGAGAAACTTACGACAAGCACCCGTGTCTACCAAAAATCGCACGCCCGTTTCTGCATCCGTAAAAAGAAAAGATTAGAAACACGGGAGGCCACCGCCACGAGCGATGGCCTACTTACACGTTTTTTGGCCACTGACAATCCTCGGCACATTTCATCGCTGTTGCCCCGAATCTGAAGTGGTAGTAGCAAAACTGTGGCGGATGGGAGGTAGCAAGTGGCTGTAGAAGTCGTTCTTTGGGGCGCGAGCGATTGGTGGGTGGTGGGCGGCTTTGTCTCTGCTTCGGCACGTCACGGTGTGGGCGTGTATGTCCTACGGCATTCATGTCAGCTTCAGTTGACGTTGAATAGGCATCCTCTTCGTCAGGGGTGGAGGTCTTGATGGAGGTCTTGAAGTGGCTGTCCGTAAGGGCGTCGGCTTTGGTCATCAAGTCCTTTATGGGTAAACTATCAACATCGGGTATGGCAGCGCGTATAGGTCTGGGTAAACGGCGTATCCAAAGGGAGAGCCGTCTGCGGCAGGTTGAAGGCGAGCGATACTCGTCATTTCCCTGAGGGCAAGCGAAGCCCTTTGGTCCCCCAACGGTTGTTGCGAGAGCTGAAAAAGCTTTGCTACACGGGCGGCTGGCGATGGCGAGTACTGCTGCAGAAGGTATGTTTTGAGGGCGTCATACACTATTGGCGTGTCTCCTTGTTCACAAAGCCAGTCGGATATTTCCGGGAAGGTGTCCTCGGGTATGGCCGCGAGAACATAATCCGCTTTGGTGGTTGAGCGAGTCACGCCGTTGATGCGAAACTGGACTACTGCGCGCTGAAACCAAGCAAATGCTTCTCCCCTGGCGAACGGTGAAAGTTTCAATGGGGCGGCCGCAGCGCCAACTGCTGTAGTAGAGTCCGCCTAGTACTAACGATGGAGGGGCGAGGGAGGTGGGGGTGGAAGGCAGTGGGAGCGAGTCGATTTCCGGGGTCACCAATGTGATGGAGCTGAGAGAGGGTTGTGAACTCAAAGGCAGGAAGCAATCGACTGAGTTATATTTTTGTAGAACACTCTCCTTATATACAAAACCTCAAGGCAACAGGACATAACAAGTTCACAAGACAGACAATATTACAGAGGAAAGACCAGACATGAATTTTCATGTTCGTTTTAGTGCGAGGGAAGAGCGAAGATACAAGCATAATATATACAAAAGGAATTATGTACAGTTGTGTGAAACACGGTTGGTACAAAAGTCTGGTAAAGTCGTGTAGCAATGGATGATCTGAATTATGGAAAATCTTACGTAACATGCATAAAGAATTAACTAAACGACGGTGCGAAAGCTTAATATTCAGAAAAAGAATTAAAAATTTGATAGACCGTAAGTTTCTATCCTACAAATTAACATGAGAGACTGCTCCAGAAGACCGGACAGGCGAAGGATACTCGAAACAAGATAGAATGAATGAATAAAAACATTTCCAAAGAATAGACAGGTCACCCAAAATCTTGATACTTGCTCAATAACTCGATTCTTATGTGAAATTGAAGAAACAGACCGAATGTGTTTCTCAAAAGTATATTTGTAATCAAGAATCACATCTAGAATATTAAAGGATTTTTACATAGTTAAGGAAGCATTATCAATGCAAAGAGCTTGATTTTGAAGAGCCGCTATCCTAGACTTGCTTACTATCATACTTTGAGTTTCGTCAGGGTTAACTTCATGCCCATATTTTGAACCATGCGCTATTTTTAGCTAGATCTACTGTATGTTAGTGAATTATCTACCCATTGGTCCTCACTCTGTAGATGTAATTGATGCAGAGAGATTAGCATCATCTACATGTGCAACGAGCTTGTTTTCTAGGCTAAACCACATATGCGTATATACAGTAGTATGAAAAGTAATGGACTGAGAACACTACCCTGAGGAGCGCTAGATATTATATTCCTTTAGTTACTATAGTGCCCATCATCAACTACTCTCTGCAGTCTGTTGCTTTAGAATTCAATAATGATGTTAAGAAAAGGCCCACCTATTCCCATCTGTTTGTTTTGAAACAAGGGCGTCATGATTTAACACGGTCAAAGATAGCACTAATATCAGTGCTAATCATACGAAGTTCCTGAACACAATTAGGGGATTTATGCATAACATTGGAATTGTATGAAGGGTATCACATGCTCCGAGGCCATTGCCTAAGCTAACTGCAAATTAGGGGAAACATGATTAACTGCAGCATACCTTTTTAGACTTTATGCCAAAAAGGCGTTCAAAAGCTTGAGATGATATGCGAGTTACGGAAACTTTAGTAGTAATCAGCAGAGTTATAGCTACCACAAACACATTTATCCAATGGAGTAGCATTACCAATTCGCCAACATGCGCAAAAAGACCGTCTTCTTGCTAATTTGCAAAAAAAAAATAAGACAACGCAGGAGCTAAGAAATCAGCTGCCTTTCAAAAACAAAGGGAAATGCCTGTAAGAGAGTTTTGATTTTACGGGACTGATATTATAAACTAGTTAGTTTAGTCTCGGGAAAACAGGAATGAGGACGATAGTTTCTTATTACTCTGATTACTATCAAACATATCAACGAAAGGGTTTTCTTTTTTATTTTTTTTGACAGTAAGTGACAGAGCCATCTGCCTTAAGTAAATAGGGAACTGTTAAGTCTATACCAAAGATTGCAGATAAGAGGTAGCTCGCCTTTTATGCTCCTTGGTATTATCAGAAAGGGGTTAGTTTGTGGTTAAATTTTATTCCATAAAGGAAGTTTGCTATTAATCCTTGATACCTATTTTGATTATAATGATCATTTGAAGAAATTTATAATTGGTAGTGTAAAATGTAACAGATGTATCATGCAAATGATGATACAAGAATCAAATCTGACACACTGATCTTCGTCATACTAGTCAGATATGGATAATTGGACAATTGGAAATCCAAGATTGCATCAGTTTTTTTTTTTCTTCCAAATTAGCCGGCCGAAGTTTGTTTTGCTTAGAAGTATTTCTAATTGTCTGAGTTGCGTAATCTAAATAAGGATTCCTGTGTATTCAATGCTGCTGAAGTTGATTTTAATGTTTATAAAGCATACTGACACATTTCCTCAAGAATTTGCTGTTCATGAAATAAACCGATAAATATGTTTCAAGATTTTACTGTTTTAGCCGACATTCATTGTTTTTTTCATTGTCAACAATAAAGGGTTAAAGGCTACTCATGAATGGCAGAGGCAAGGGAAAGTGACATTGCCCTATCCAGCAGGACAATATCCTAAAGACTGGCCATTTATACATATGATCAGCGCCCAAGCCCCCTCTCCACCCAAGCAAGAACTAAGGAGAACCAGGCAATGGCTCCTAATAACTCAGCAGATAGACCCATAGGCTCCACCAAACCCCCATCCTTAGCTCACAAGAATGGTGAGGTGGCAGCGACCAAAGAAACTAACTAGTTTGCGCAGGACTCGAATCCCAGTCTAGAGTTCACCAGTCGGCATCACAACCCTAGTGTTGCATAGCCTTTCCTACCCCAATGCCAAGGATGGATAACATAGGCAAAGAATTCCGAATCAAACAGTATAAAAATTGTTAATTCAATCCAAAAGTTTTGGACAGACGATACCGTCCATAAGCGATAACGAATTTTTATTTTCAAGTTTTTCCAGCAGAATTAAACAATAAATTATTATTTGTTTGGTCCTATAGAAGCAGCAGTATATTATGAGAAAGATGGAAATCATGTATTGAAGCCAAACCTAAAACTCAGTATAAACAAGGGAGGGAGTGTTATGAGAATTATGAACTAATGGAAACGCACTAGGAAAGAAAATATGAATTATTCTCGGTAAAGAAATAGGGAGAGAGAGTACTATGTTGGCCGCTCTTCTGATATTTGCATAGATGACAGCAGATTGAAAGGGAAGGTTTCATAAAAGAGTTTGGTTGCATGTTAAATATGGCTGTGTTATGAATAGGGTGGAATTGTGGGAATAGCAAGGAAGA
This sequence comes from Palaemon carinicauda, assembly GCF_036898095.1. Classification (NCBI taxonomy): domain Eukaryota; kingdom Metazoa; phylum Arthropoda; class Malacostraca; order Decapoda; family Palaemonidae; genus Palaemon; species Palaemon carinicauda. The sequence continues at coordinate 111,745,741 of NC_090732.1, forward strand.
AAACTTCAGCCGTTGTTGAATGTATGCAGTGGAAATGGGGTTCAAAAGTAGCCATCGCTTAACCAAATGTTTTACTTTGAAATGAGTCTAGATGGTGAAAGAAAAAAATATATTCCCTCTATTTACGTTTTTTAGTAAAAACTAATACAGAGAGATGAGAGGGGGAATATGAAATTTCTACATGTTCGAAACAATGAACTGATGTCTTCAATCGGCTTCTTCTTGGAGAGAGCAGAAACTATTAATGCTGTATGTTGAAAAACTTGAACGGTATATCAACGGTTGAATTCTCGTAGGTCATAGTCTGCAGTTTTGCTAATGATGCCGTTAATTTATATTATGAATCTGCTTTTGTGTTATTCCCCGACTATGCAGTAAAAGGATATGAAGTGAGTATGTTGCTGCGCAGGCGTGCGTCTTATCAGTGATGTCACCACATCAAAGGAGATTTTTTAATTTGATTGCGAGCATTTTTACACCCAAAGTGAAGTTGATTTGTTGTTGTTTTTTTCGTGCAAAAATGACAGTATCAGGTTATCGAATAGTTTTAATTAACGATAGATGAAAGCAAACTCTGAATTCTCTTGTAAACAGATGGCTTTTGCCTTTGAATCTATTTTCATTGTCCTCGATTTGAATCTGACAGATCATTAAATGTGTTTTTGCAGATGTACTAACACCTGATGTTATCGGAAGAACCGGGTGTAATGAACTCTGGACTAGAATCTGTTTTTTAAGGCAGAATTGTATAATTCTTAGTTTTGTGACAATGTTAGCGTCAGCCGGCTTGTTAATGCAGAGAAATACGGCGACAGAGCTTCAAACAATGGACGAAAAATTAGTGTGGAAATTTACATGATAGTTGATACAAAGATTAAACATGGGATTTGGGATGTTTTGATGCATTGATAGAAGAAAGGCAATTGTATCTGGATTGTTGTGAAATCGTACGAAAGTATTCTGACGTAACTTCATCGAAATATAACTCTAGTTTTTAATAAATCCTTAGTACACATATAACGACGAATTCTCATGATTTAGCCTATTGAATTTGTTCAATTTATATTTTTTTAACATGAGAAAGATTATCAAAATTTCCACTTCCGAAATCCATTTGAATTGTTAGTTACGAGACTTTTTTGTATTTCCTTCTGTAATAAAAATATTTTTTCATCAAAGTTAAGTTTTAAAAAAGTTGACCGATAACATTTGAATATGATATTCCAATCAGATATTTAGAATGAATAAGTAAAAGTAGATAGGATTACTCATAAGTGGGAAAAATGAACTCTTAAATCATAAAGCAGTAGCAGTCTGTATATATTGGTTTTCAGTTATATGCATCCCTATTGATAACCCTATCCACCCCAAAAATTCCCATTGCTAACTCTGTCAACCCGCAAAACCCGTATTGTTACCCCTATTTACCCCCCCCCCCCCAAAAAAAAAAAAAAAAAAAAAAAAAAACTTTTTTTTTTCCCTATCTTACACAAAAATTCCTAGTGGTATCCATATCCATCCCCCAAATCCCCATTGTTATCCATACCCATCCCCAAAATCCCTATTACTGACCATATCCACCCCCCAAAATCCCTATTGTTAATCCTATTCACCCAATCAAAACCCTATTGTTAACTCTATCCACACCCAAAATGTCCATTGCTAAACCTGTCCACCACCAAAATCCCTATTGCTAAACCTGTCCACCACCAAAATCCTTATTGCTAAACCTGTCCACCACCAAAATCCCTATCACTAATCCTGTCCACCACCAAAATCCCTATTGCTAAACCTGTCCACCACCAAAATCCCTATCACTAATCCTGTCCACCACCAAAATCCCTATCGCTAAACCTGTCCACCCCCAAAATCCCTATTGCTAAACCTGTCAACCACCAAAATCCCTATTGCTAAACCTGTCCACCCCCAAAATCCCTATTGCTAAACCTGTCCACCACCAAAATCCCTATCACTAATCCTGTCCACCACCAAAATCTTTATCACTAATCCCGTCCACCACCAAAATCCCTATCGCTAATCCCGTCCACCCCCAAAATCCCTATCGCTAATCCCGTCCACCCCCAAAATCCCTATCGCTAAACCTGTCCACCCCCAAAATCCCTATTGCTAAACCTGTCCACCCCCAAAATCCCTTTTGCTAAACATGTCCACCCCCAAAATCCCTATTGCTTAACCTGTCCACCCCCAAAATCCCTATTGCTAAACCTGTCCACCACCAAAATCCCTATCACTAATCCTGTCCACCACCAAAATCCCTATCGCTAATCCCGTCCACCCCCAAAATCCCTATCGCTAAACCTGTCCACCCCCAAAATCCCTATTGCTAAACCTGTCCACCCCCAAAATCCCTATTGCTTAACCTGTCCACCCCCAAAATCCCTATTGCTAAACCTGTCCACCACCAAAATCCCTATCACTAATCCTGTCCACCACCAAAATCCCTATCACTAATCCTGTCCACCACCAAAATCCCTATCGCTAGTCCCGTCCACCCCCAAAATCCCTATTGCTAAACCTGTCCACCCCCAAAATCCCTATCGCTAAACCTGTCAACCACCAAAATCCCTATTGCTAAACCTTTCCACCCACAAAATCCCTATTGCTAAACCTGTCCACCCCCAAAATCCCTATTGCTTAACCTGTCCACCCCCAAAATCCCTATTGCTAAACCTGTCCACCACCAAAATCCCTATTGCTAAACCTGCCCACCACCAAAATCCCTATCGCTAATCCTGTCCACCCCTAAAATCACTATTGCTAAACCTGTCGACCCCCAAAATCCCTGTCCACCCCCAAAATCCCTATTGCTAAACCTGTCCACCCCCAAAATCCCTATTGCTAAACCTGTCCACCCCCAAAATCCCTATTGCTAAACCTGTCCACCCCCAAAATCCCTATTGCTAATCCTGTCCACCCCCAAAATCCCTATTGCTAATCCTGTCCACCCCCAAAATCCCTATTGTTAAACCTGTCCGCCCCCAAAATCCCTATTGCTAACCCTGCCTACCCCAAAAATCCCTATTGTTTACCATATCCCCCAAAAAATTCCTATTGTTAACCATATCCCCCCAAAAAATCCCTCTTTACCATATCCACACCCAAAATCCCTAATGCTAACCCTTTCCACCCCCAAAATCCCTATTGTTAACCCTTTACACACCCCATATCCCCATTGCTGACCCTGCTTTTCCCGAAATTCTCTATTGGTAACCCTATTCACACCTAAAATCCATATTGTTAATACTCTCCACCCCGAAATTCACCTTTACTGCCCCTGTCCACACCAAAATCCCAATTTTTAACCCTATCCACTCCCAAGATCTACATTGTTAGCCCTATCCAAACCCACAATTGCCATTGTTTTCCTGTTAACCGCGAAAAGTCCTATTATTAATCCTATCCACACAAAAAATCCGTTTTGTTAACCGTATCCATCCCAAAAATCCCCATTGCTAGCCCTATCCACACCCATAATCCGTACAGTTAATCCTATCCACCCCCAAAATCCTCATTATTAACCCAGGTCACCACCAAAATCCCTTTTGTTAACCATATCCACACACGAAATCCATATTGTTAACCATATCCAGACCCTAAATCAATATTGTTAACCCTATGCACACCGGAAATCCCCATTACCAACCCCTTTTCACCACCAAAATCCCTATTGTTAAGGCTATCCACACCCAAAATCCATATTGCTAACCCTATCCACCCCTAAATCCATATTATTACCCCTATTCACCCCCTAAATCTACATTTTTAACCCTATCCACTCCCAAAATCTCCATTGCTAACCTTATTCACACCCAAAATCCATATTGTTAACCCTACCCACATCCAAAATCCGTATTGTTAACCCTGCCCACATCCAAAATCCGTATTGTTAACCCTGCCCACATCCAAAATCCGTATTGTTAACCCTGCCCACATCCAAAATCCATATTGTTAACCCTATCCACCCCTAAATCCATATTATTACCCCTATCCACCCCCTAAATCTACATTTTTAACCCTATCCACCCCCAATATCTCCATTGCTAACCCTATCCACCCCCAAAATCCCCATTGTTAACCTTATTCACCCCCAAAATCCATACTGTTAACCCTATCTACATCCAAAATCCATATTGTTAACCCTATCCACATCCAAAATCCATATTGTTAACCCTACCCACACCCTAAATCCATATTGTTAACCTTATCCACCCCCAAAATCCTCATTGCTAACCCTCTCCATCCCCAATATCCTTATTGCTAACCCAATCCACCTCCAAAATCCCTCTTGTTGACCTTATCCACACCCAAAATCTATATTGTTAACCCTATCCACACCCTAAATCAATATTGTTAACACTGGAAATCCATATTGCCAACTCTTTTCACCACCAAATTCCCTATTGTTAACCCTATCCACCCCCTAAATCCATATTGTCAACCTTATCCACCCTCTAAATCCACATTGTTAACCCTATCAACCACCTGTAATCCATATTGTTAACGTCATCCACTTCTCAAGTCTCCTTCACTATTAACTGTAAGTGGTTCAACCATTTACAACCCTAATAACAGCTGTTAACCCCGTCCTTCCATGAAATCCAAGTCGTTAGCTCTGTACCAACCGTGTGTCACACAATTGTACATAATTCCTATTGTATATATTATGCTTGTATCTGCGCTCTTCCCTCGCACTAAAAAGAACCTGAATGATCATGTCTCCGGTTTTGCTCTGAACTTTGTCTGTCCCTCGAACATGCCATGTCCTGTTGCCTTGCCGTTTTGTATATAAAGAAGAGTGTTCCTTAATATATAACTCAGTCGTTTCCAATCTGCCTTTGAGTTCACACTCCTCTCTCGGCTCCATCACATTGGTGACCCCGGAGTGACCTGTACCAACCGTGTTTCACCCACCAATGTGACGGAGCCGAGAGAGGAGTGTGAACTCAAAGGCAGATTGGAAACGACTGAGTTATATATTAAGGAACACTCTTCTTTATATATAAAACGGCAAGGCAACAGGACATGGCATGTTCGAAGGACAGACAAAGTTCAGAGCAAAACCGGAGACAAGATCATTCAGGTTCTTTTTAGTGCGAGGGAAGAGCGCAGATACAAGCAAAATATATACAATAGGAATTATGTACAATTGTGTGACACACGGTTGGTACAGCTCGTACCACCCACATAACCCTGAGAATTAACCCATTCCTACACCATAATACAAATTACGGAATCTTGTGTGTAAATAGTTTTGTGCATTTTATGAAAATTCATGATTCATGCAAATGGCTTTGTCTTGGTAATTAAGATTTGTCGTCCTAAATCAAATTTGTGTTGCATTCATTTTGGATAAATACAATATTAAGAATTTGTTTCTTTTAATTTCTTTTGTTGGTCTTCAGTCATTTTTGTGATTTCACTCCAAAACAAGATAGGAGCTGCAAGTTCACATGAAATCACAATTAGCTATACAGTATTCCGTAATGAGATTCCACTCCTGTTTCTGGAAATAGAGGGTTGTGTTGAGTATGGAGACGTAAGGTGATTGCATAAAAAAGGAAAAGGAAACCTTGAAATACACACCAGTCTTTGCAACAAGGGATTCCATTTCTGTATCCCCTCGATTTTACCGCATTTTTCCTTTGGGGCGTTTTGTTATCAGGGAACGTATCAGTAATGACAGAATCTTAATTACAATTTTCTTATAAATCGGTAGGGTCATTCTATAAGGTTGGGCTCTCAGGAAAAAAAAAATTAATACAAGTGAACTTGACCATTTAATCATCTGTGTATTATAATTATAATTTAATCTCGCCTTTTTTGTTGGTTATTTTGACTATTATCCAGTCATTTCCACTTTGATAGTGAGCAGGAAACACGTCGAATTAAAAAAACAATATACAACTTCGGAATGAGAAATGCGGTAGAAACCAAGGGGAGTTTTCAAGGGAATAGAATTTACCATGAGAGAGAGAGAGAGAGAGAGAGAGAGAGAGAGAGAGAGAGAGAGAGAGAGAGAGAGAGAGAGAGAGATTGTAATTATCGTGAGGTAATAGTAGGGAAAATTACTGCAGAGTTGAGGTGGAGGAAAAGTAATTGTACAGCAAATTCTTTAAAATTCCATAAGATAAGAGTGAAAGGTTCCAGTTGAAAATACAACAGAGGATTCTAGTTTTGTCTGTCGATAGACATTTTGAAAATTCCTTCGAACAAACCTGAAATGTGAACTCGAAATGCCGTGTGTAATTAGGAACTACAAAGGATATTGTGGAACCAATCTCAAATGCGTAATGTTGTTGTGGGACCAATACACGAAAGTGCATTCCGAGGAATCGACTGGGGTTTGATTTATGAAAATAAGTATTGGAAGAGGATAACATACACAGATTTCACTGTGGACCGTAATAGAAGGGAAAATCCGCGAGGAAGCTGTAAGCTGTAGAGAGAATTGTTCACTTTCAAGAGAAGTAAATTCTCATTTTACAAAGACCTCGACTAAAAGATGGGAAAAGGGAACAAAACACCTAGCGGTTCTAATTTTTGGGTAATCTGCTTTAATTAGACCAGAAACCCACTAAATATTATTTACGTGATGAAATTGGTATATTTAGCTTTGAGTCTGATAAATGTCTCGCATAACAATAATGAACTTTCCTTGAATGCCTCTATAAATAAATAAAAAAATCCTAGTAAAGTTAAATAATCTCCATACTTAATCTTTGCCCTAAAATTAATTTTACAATTTGGAAGAGTACATAATAGACTATTAGTAGGAGTTTGTACAGTCCGGATGGTCAAGCAGTGAATATAATTCTGAAACAATAATGGGATTCAGTCAACCACAGTACAAATAACGCTTTCAGGTTTGATGTAAAACCGTGAAAATTATACTCCCCCCCCCCCCCCCTGCAGTGAACTGCAGGCATCAATTTAAAGGTTTTATGTCCTCCTGTTTTAATTCCGTTCTTTTTTTTTTATCTATATTGCTGTCCAAGATATTAACTTTCACCTCAGTGTAACCATAGTTTTAACCATCCATGGGCATCACAGGCCCGGCACCGAGCTTTATAGTTCAAATCCATTAATTTAGCTCTCTCTCTCTCTCTCTCTCTCTCTCTCTCTCTCTCTCTCTCTCTCTCTCTCTCTCTCTCCCTTTCTCCTTTTATGCGGTCTATATTTTTTTCTCACGCTTTCGCTCCCAAATTACCCTATCGTGTCTCAGGAGCGAGAAAAGTAGTCTTAGATATTCTACATCGGATGCCTGCTCTCATATTGTAAGAGATAGGTCCATTCGATTACATGCGACAACCCCAAATTTTTCCTCTTGTGCTAAGTATACTGTAAGTTGTCTGTCATGGCAACAGCTTTTAGTTGATTACTTTCTAATACAACTTCGTTTCTATCAAATATCACTAGTATAAAATTTTATTTGTATCTGTTAGGGAAATATGGAAATTTTAAGTATCACGTCATCCTTATATATTTGGAGGGTATCACCTCGATCAGACATACCAACTTTGGATTTGTCTCGTAGGTTTACTGAGGAGACAAAAGCAAATATTAATGTAAATTTAATAAAAGAAAGAAATTCATTTTTCGAAGCATGAAGATTTGGATTTTTAATATTTATTTGTATTTCTTATTGAAAAGGACTCTACAAAGGTAGATACCAAGAGTGACCAAAATACTCCCAATAAGAGTGAAGTGTTGACTGAGAGTGAAATGGCCGCCAAAGATGCAAACCCACATGATGTAAGCGATTG